>NW_026290653.1:0-2056 GCF_023373465.1 Oncorhynchus keta
AGAATATAATAGAGACAGCAGATCTAGCTGGTCTGTCATAATATAATAGAGACAGTAGATCTAGCTGGTCTGTCATGCAATATAATAAAGACAGTAGATCTAGCTGGTCTGTCATAATATAATAGAGACAGTAGATCTAGCTGGTCAGTCATAGTACAAATAGAGACAGTAGATCTAGCTGGTCTGTCATAATATAATGGAGACAGTAGATCTAGCTGGTCTGTCATAATATAATAAAGACAGTAGATCTAGCTGGTCTGCCATAATATAATAGAGACAGTAGATCTAGCTGGTTTGTCATAATATAATAGAGACAGTAGATCTAGCTGGTCTGTCATAATATAATAGAGACAGTAGATATAGCTGGTCTGTCATAATATAATAGAGACAGTAGATCTAGCTGGTCTGTCTTATAATAGAGACAGTAGATCTAGCTGGTCTGTCATAATATAATGGACACAGTAGATATACCTGGTCTGTCATAATACAATAGAGACAGTAGATCTAGCTGGTCTGTCATAATATAATAAAGACAGTAGATCTAGCTGGTCTGCCATAATATAATAGAGACAGTAGATCTAGCTGGTTTGTCGGAATATAATAGAGACAGCAGATCTAGCTGGTCTGTCATATTATAATAGAGACAGTAGATCTAGCTGGTCTGTCATAGTACAATAGAGACAGTAGATCTAGCTGGTCTGTCATAATATAATGGAGACAGTAGATCTACCTGGTCTGTCATAATATAATAGAGACAGTAGATCTAGCTGGTCTGTCATATAATAGAGACAGTAGATCTAGCTGGTCTGTCATAATATAATGGAGACAGTAGATCTACCTGGTCTATCATAATACAATAGAGACAGTAGATCTAGCTGGTCTGTCATAATATAATAAAGACAGTAGATCTAGCTGGTCTGCCATAAGATAATAGAGACAGTAGATCTAGCTGGTTTGTCAGAATATAATAGAGACAGTAGATCTAGCTGGTCTGTCATATTATAATAGAGACAGTAGATCTAGCTGGTCTGTCATAGTACAATAGAGACAGTAGATCTAGCTGGTCTGTCATATATTAATAGATCTAGCTGGTCTGTCATAATATAATAAAGACAGTAGATCTAGCTGGTCTGCCATAAGATAATAGAGACAGTAGATCTAGCTGGTTTGTCAGAATATAATAGAGACAGTAGATCTAGCTGGTCTGTCATATTATAATAGAGACAGTAGATCTAGCTGGTCTATCATAATATAATAGAGACAGTAGATCTAGCTGGTCTGTCATAATATAATAGAGACAGTAGATCTAGCTGGTCTGTCATAATATAATGGACACAGTAGATATACCTGGTCTGTCATAATACAATAGAGACAGTAGATCTAGCTGGTCTGTCATAGTATAATAGAGACAGTAGATCTAGCTGGTCTATCATAGTACAATAGAGACAGTAGATCTAGCTGGTCTGTCATAATTTAATAGATCTAGCTGGTCTGTCATAATACAATAGATACAGTGATCTAGCTGGTCTGTCATAATATAATAGAGACAGTAGATCTAGCTGGTCAGTCATAATATAATAGAGACAGTAGATCTAGCTGGTCTGTCATATTATAATAGAGACAGTAGATGTAGCTGGTCTGTCATAGTACAATAGAGACAGTAGATCTAGCTTGTCAGTCATAATAAAATAGAGACAGTAGATCTAGCTGGTCTATCATAATATAATAGAGACAGTAGATCTAGCTGGTTTGTCAGAATATAATAGAGACAGCAGATCTAGCTGGTCTGTCATATTATAATAGAGACAGTAGATATACCTGGTATGTCATAATACAATAGAGACAGTAGATCTAGCTGGTCTGCCATAATATAATAAAGACAGTAGATCTAGCTGGTTTGTCAGAATATAATAGAGACAGCAGATCTAGCTGGTCTGTCATATTATAATAGAGACAGTAGATATACCTGGTCTGTCATAATACAATAGAGACAGTAGATCTAGCTGGTCTGTCATAATATAATAAAGACAGTAGATCTATCTGGTCTGCCATAATA
>NW_026290654.1:0-7500 GCF_023373465.1 Oncorhynchus keta
AATGACTGCCTTAGTCTATTGACTAGTAGAGGGTGTGTAAGGTCTAATTCAGAGTCCCAAGGCACCGAGCCACGATGGTCCATTTTGACTGTAGCTTCACAGCTCTGAGACCACCGTCCGCGGGCGACCCACAGACAGACAGCGGACCTCTCCAAAATTGACACCCGCCGTGCGTACTCTATTAATTTGAACATGGCGACAGTTGGAGAAGTTTCTGGAGCCGCGCTGACAATTTCAAAAGTACGAAAGATGACAGTCCAGTATTCTCAACAGTGCTGTGCGGAAGCATTTTGGACTCTGATAAACGCTTCAGGTGTGAATAGGATGCTGTCACAGAGACATAGAGTGCAATAGGCACTCCGGGACAGCAGGGTAGCCTAGTGGTTAGAGCGTTGGACTAGTAACCGGAAGGTTGCAAATTCAAACCCCCGAGCTGACAAGGTACAAATCTGTCGTTCTGCCCCTGAACAGGCCGTCATTGAAAATAAGAATTTGTTCTTAACTGACTTGCCTAGTTAAATAAAGGGAAAATAAAAAATAAAAAATAGGACTTATAAAAACTAACAGGTATTGTTTTTCTTTAAATACGACAAGCATCGATCGAAAAAATTCAGATGTGTGTTTCGACTTCAACTGAGGTCGTTTTGGCCCATTTCTTTCCCCCCACGAGAGAGAAACAGAAATATGTCTGAATACATTGTAGAGGAAGTGCATTGTGCTCTGTTGTGCTGTGATGCTCCTGGTAAAGACATGCAGCTTGAACACAAATCACTCTCATCGAACAGAAACAGTCATAAATAACATCATGTCTGCTTTAGCATCTTCAACGTCTCTTTCGGGAGATCTGTCCAGAGAAACAGAGATGTTTATGTCCAGCCTGTCACTCAGCCAGACATCAGGAATCTGTCACTCAGCCAGACATCAGGAATCTGTCACTCGGCCAGTCATCAGGAATCTGTCACTCAGCCAGACATCAGGAATCTGTCCACTCAGCCAGACATCAGGAATCTGTCACTCAGCCAGACATCAGGAATCTGTCACTCAGCCAGACATCAGGAATCTGTCTTCTCAGCCAGACATCAGGAATCTGTCACTCAGCCAGACATCAGGAATCTGTCACTCAGCCAGTCATCAGGAATCTGTCACTCAGCCAGACATCAGGAATCTGTCCACTCAGCCAGACATCAGGAATCTGTCACTCAGCCAGACATCAGGAATCTGTCCACTCAGCCAGACATCAGGAATCTGTCACAGTGGTTATAACCATGTCCAGGTGTTTCCTGTCACTCAGCCAGACATCAGGAATCTGTCACTCAGCCAGACATCAGGAATCTGTCACTCAGCCAGACATCAGGAATCTGCCTTCTCAAGCAGACATCAGGAATCTGTCACTCAGCCAGGCATCAGGAATCTGTCACTCAGCCAGACATCAGGAATCTGTCACTCAGCCAGACATCAGGAATCTGTCACTCAGCCAGTCATCAGGAATCTGTCACTCAGCCAGACATCAGGAATCTGTCCACTCAGCCAGACATCAGGAATCTGTCACAGTGGTTATAACCATGTCCAGGTGTTGCCTGTCACTCAGCCAGACATCAGGAATCTGTCACAGTGGTTATAACCATGTCCAGGTGTTGCCTGTCACTCAGCCAGACATCAGGAATCTGTCCACTCAGCCAGACATCAGGAATCTGTCACAGTGGTTATAACCATGTCCAGGTGTTTCCTGTCACTCAGCCAGACATCAGGAATCTGTCACTCAGCCAGACATCAGGAATCTGTCACTCAGCCAGACATCAGGAATCTGTCACTCAGCCAGGCATCAGGAATCTGTCACTCAGCCAGACATCAGGAATCTGTCACTCAGCCAGACATCAGGAATCTGTCACTCAGCCAGACATCAGGAATCTGCCTTCTCAAGCAGACATCAGGAATCTGTCACTCAGCCAGGCATCAGGAATCTGTCACTCAGCCAGACATCAGGAATCTGTCACTCAGCCAGACATCAGGAATCTGTCACTCAGCCAGTCATCAGGAATCTGTCACTCAGCCAGACATCAGGAATCTGTCACTCAGCCAGACATCAGGAATCTGTCACTCAGCCAGACATCAGGAATCTGTCCACTCAGCCAGACATCAGGAATCTGTCACTCAGCCAGACATCAGGAATCTGCCTTCTCAAGCAGACATCAGGAATCTGTCACTCAGCCAGGCATCAGGAATCTGTCACTCAGCCAGACATCAGGAATCTGTCACTCAGCCAGACATCAGGAATCTGTCACTCAGCCAGTCATCAGGAATCTGTCACTCAGCCAGACATCAGGAATCTGTCACTCAGCCAGACATCAGGAATCTGTCACTCAGCCAGACATCAGGAATCTGTCCACTCAGCCAGACATCAGGAATCTGTCACTCAGCCAGACATCAGGAATCTGTCACTCAGCCAGACATCAGGAATCTGTCACTCAGCCAGACATCAGGAATCTGTCACTCAGCCAGACATCAGGAATCTGTCACTCAGCCAGACATCAGGAATCTGTCCACTCAGCCAGACATCAGGAATCTGTCCACTCAGCCAGACATCAGGAATCTGTCACTCAGCCAGACATCAGGAATCTGCCTTCTCAAGCAGATATCAGGAATCTGTCACTCAGCCAGACATCAGGAATCTGTCCACTCAGCCAGACATCAGGAATCTGTCACTCAGCCAGACATCAGGAATCTGTCACTCAGCCAGTCATCAGGAATCTGTCACTCAGCCAGACATCAGGAATCTGTCTTCTCAGCCAGACATCAGGAATCTGTCACTCAGCCAGACATCAGGAATCTGTCTTCTCAGCCAGACATCAGGAATCTGTCTTCTCAGCCAGACATCAGGAATCTGTCTTCTCAGCCAGACATCAGGAATCTGTCTTCTCAGCCAGACATCAGGAATCTGTCTTCTCAGCCAGACATCAGGAATCTGTCTTCTCAGCCAGACATCAGGAATCTGTCTTCTCAAGCAGACAAACAATATCGGTCGCATCATCATAACACATGATGGACGAAATAAACCAACTCTATCACACTGGTTAAAACAGTGGTTAAAACAGTGGTTAAAACCATGTCAACTCTAACACAGTGGTTAAAACAGTGGTTAAAACCATGTCAACTCTATCACAGTGGTTAAAAAACCTCTTAAGGAAGCTGCGAATTTTCACAGCTTTTTGTTAAAAATTGCGCAACATTTCAGCGCCCTGCTACTCATGCCAGGGCTATAGTATATGCATATGATTAGTATGTGTGGATAGAAAACACTCAGACGTTTCTAAAACTGGTTAAATCACGGCTGTGACTATAACAGAACGTGCGTTTCTTCGAAAAGAGCAAGAAAATCTGATCACTGAAAATGGGAA
Organism: Oncorhynchus keta; assembly: GCF_023373465.1. NCBI lineage: Eukaryota > Metazoa > Chordata > Actinopteri > Salmoniformes > Salmonidae > Oncorhynchus > Oncorhynchus keta. Next base: position 3,396 of record NW_026290654.1, read on the forward strand.
AATATATCCATGTGCAACTTCAACCAATTGTTAAAAGTGACCCACATTAAATGGAGCCGAGGTTGCAATATCTACAGCTTCCACACGATGTCAACAGTCTTGTCATTTGTCTCGGATTTGTTTCTTGGTCAAACCCCGAAACAAGGGAGCCGATTTCTTCCGGTCTCCGACAGGATGTTTTGGTTGAGAAATATCCGGACATGATTTCAAGGCGTGGAGCTAAAGAATATACATCGCCCCGTGATAATTTTTATAGATTATTAACGTTTACTAATACCTAAAGTTGCATTACAAAAGTATTTGTAAAAGTTTTGTGAAAGTTTATCGTCGACTTTTTATTTAAAAAAATGACGTTACGTTAAAAACGCTATTTTTTTCGTTGATCACACAGTCTTCATAGATCGATATCTAGGCTATATATGGACCGATTTAATCGAAAAAATACCCAAAATTATGTTTATGGGACATCTAGGAGTGCCAAGAAAAAGCTCGTCAAAGGTAATGAATGTTTTATATTTTATTTCTGCGTTTTGGTTAGGACCGGCTACCTCAAAATCTGTCGTTTTCGATGAAGTTCCAGTACTTTTGGGTGCATGCTATCAGATAATAGCTTCTCATGCTTTCGTCGAAAAGCATTTTACAAATCTGACTCGGTAGCTAGATTCACAACGACTGTAGCTTTAATTCAGTACATTGTATGTGCATTTTAATGAAAGTTTGAGTTTTATCAAAAACTATACGTGGCGCACTTGAAATTTCCGCTGATTTGATCCCCACAGCGGGAGCACTTCCCTAACAAGTTCTAAAACCATGTAAACTCTATAACAGTGGACCATGTCAACTCTAACACAGTGGTTAAAACCATGTCAACTCTATCACAGTGGTTAAAACCATGTCAACTCTATCACAGTGGTTAAAACCATGTCAACTCTATCACAGTGGTTAAAACCATGTCAACTCTATCACAGTGGTTAAAACCATGTCAACTCTATCACAGTGGTTAAAACCATGTCAACTCTATCACAGTGGTTAAAACCATGTCAACTCTATCACAGTGGTTATAACCATGTCAACTCTATCACAGTGGTTAAAACCATGTCAACTCTATCACAGTGGTTAAAACCATGTCAACTCTATCACAGTGGTTAAAACCATGTCAACTCTATCACAGTAGTTAAAAGAAGACTGAGAGCCATAGAGAGAAAGAGGGAGAACGAAGGAGAGAGAGAGGGCTAAAAGTCCAGTCCGACCAACACCCAGGTGGAGCAGCCAGGCTACAGGGAAATAAATAAACAACAAGCCCTCTAACCATGTAGCCTCTTCCTGTGAGGGACTGAACACACACACACACACACACACACACACACACACACACACACACACACACACACACACACACACACACACACACACACACACACACACACACACACACACACACACACACACACGCACACACACACTACTGTAGTGTCTCTGGATCAGAGAGTCTGCTAAATGACACTCTTGCCACACATACACATACGCACACACACGTCCCTGTCTTCTCTGCTCTACTGTCTCCCTGCTCAGTGTCTTCTCTACTCTACTGTCTCCCTGCTCAGTGTCTTCTCTAATCTACTGGCTCCTGCTCATTGTCTTCTCTACTCTACTGTCTCCTGCTCAGTGGCTTCTCTACTCTACTGTCTCCCTGCTCAGTGTCTTCTCTACTCTACTGTCTCCTGCTCAGTGTCTTCTCTAATCTACTGTCTCCTGCTCAGTGTCTTCTCTAATCTACTGTCTCCCTGCTCAGTGTCTTCTCTACTCTACTGTCTCCCTGCTCGGTGTCTTCTCTAATCTACTGGCTCCTGCTCAGTGTCTTCTCTACTCTACTGGCTCCTGCTCAGTGTCTTCTCTAATCTACTGGCTCCTGCTCAGTGTCTTCTCTACTCTACTGGCTCCTGCTCAGTGTCTTCTCTAATCTACTGGCTCCTGCTCATTGTCTTCTCTACTCTACTGTCTCCCTGCTCAGTGGCTTCTCTACTCTACTGTCTCCCTGCTCAGTGTCTTCTCTACTCTACTGTCTCCTGCTCAGTGTCTTCTCTAATCTACTGTCTCCCTGCTCAGTGTCTTCTCTAATCTACTGTCTCCCTGCTCAGTGTCTTCTCTACTCTACTGTCTCCCTGCTCAGTGTCTTCTCTAATCTACTGGCTCCTGCTCAGTGTCTTCTCTACTCTACTGGCTCCTGCTCAGTGTCTTCTCTAATCTACTGGCTCCATGCTCAGTGTCTTCTCTAATCTACTGGCTCCCTGCTCAGTGTCTTCTCTAATCTACTGGCATCCTGCTCAGTGTCTTCTCTAATCTACTGTCTCCCTGCTCGGTGTCTTCTCTACTATACTGTTTCCCTGCTCAGTGTCTTCTCTAATCTACTGTCTCCCTGCTCAGTGTCTTCTCTAATCTACTGGCTCCCTGCTCATTGTCTTCTCTAATCTACTGGCTCCCTGCTCAGTGTCTTCTCTAATCTACTGGCTCCTGCTCATTGTCTTCTCTACTCTACTGTCTCCTGCTCAGTGTCTTCTCTAATCTACTGTCTCCCTGCTCAGTGTCTTCTCTAATCTACTGGCTCCCTGCTCATTGTCTTCTCTAATCTACTGGCTCCCTGCTCAGTGTCTTCTCTAATCTACTGTCTCCCTGCTCAGTGTCTTCTCTAATCTACTGGCTCCCTGCTCATTGTCTTCTCTAATCTACTGGCTCCTGCTCAGTGTCTTCTCTAATCTACTGTCTCCTGCTCAGTGTCTTCTCTAATCTACTGTCTCCCTGCTCATTGTCTTCTCTAATCTACTGGCTCCCTGCTCAGTGTCTTCTCTAATCTACTGGCATCCTGCTCGGTGTCTTCTCTACTCTACTGTCTCCTGCTCAGTGTCTTCTCTACTCTACTGGCTCCTGCTCAGTGTCTTCTCTACTCTACTGTCCCCCTGCTCAGTGTCTTCTCTACTCTACTGGCTCCTGCTCAGTGTCTTCTCTACTCTACTGGCATCCTGCTCGGTGTCTTCTCTACTCTACTGTCCCCCTGCTCAGTGTCTTCTCTAATCTACTGTCTCCCTGCTCAGTGTCTTCTCTAAACTACTGGCTCCTGCTCAGTGTCTTCTCTACTCTACTGTCTCCTGCTCAGTGTCTTCTCTAATCTACTGGCTCACTGCTCAGTGTCTTCTCTACTCTACTGGCTCCCTGCTCAGTGTCTTCTCTAATCTACTGGCTCCTGCTCAGTGTCTTCTCTAATCTACTGGCTCCCTGCTCAGTGTCTTCTCTACTCTACTGTCTCCCTGCTCAGTGTCTTCTCTAATCTACTGGCTCCTGCTCAGTGTCTTCTCTAATCTACTGGCTCCTGCTCAGTGTCTTCTCTACTCTACTGTCCCCCTGCTCAGTGTCTTCTCTAATCTACTGGCTCCCTGCTCAGTGTCTTCTCTAATCTACTGGCTCCCTGCTCAGTGTCTTCTCTAATCTACTGTCTCCCTGCTCAGTGTCTTCTCTAATCTACTGGCATCCTGCTCGGTGTCTTCTCTACTCTACTGTCTCCCTGCTCAGTGTCTTCTCTAATCTACTGGCTCCCTGCTCAGTGTCTTCTCTAATCTACTGGCTCCCTGCTCGGTGTCTTCTCTACTCTACTGTCTCCCTGCTCAGTGTCTTCTCTACTCTACTGTCTCCCTGCTCAGTGTCTTCTCTAATCTACTGGCTCCCTGCTCATTGGCTTCTCTACTCTACTGTCTCCCTGCTCATTGGCTTCTCTACTCTACTGTCTCCCTGCTCATTGGCTTCTCTACTCTACTGTCTCCCTGCTCAGTGTCTTCTCTACTCTACTGTCTCCCTGCTCAGTGTCTTCTCTACTCTACTGTCTCCCTGCTCAGTGTCTTCTCTACTCTACTGTCTCCTGCTCAGTGTCTTCTCTACTCTACTGTCTCCCTGCTCAGTGTCTTCTCTACTCTACTGTCCCCCTGCTCAGTGTCTTCTCTACTCTACTGTCTCCTGCTCAGTGTCTTCTCTACTCTACTGTTTCCCTGCTCAGTGTCTTCTCTACTCTACTGTCTCCTGCTCAGTGTCTTCTCTAATCTACTGGCTCCCTGCTCAT
>NW_026290654.1:12500-15000 GCF_023373465.1 Oncorhynchus keta
TCTGTCCAATACACACACCCCTACCTGCTTATACAGGGTCATCATCAAGGTGTCTGTCCAATACACACACCCCTACCCGCTTATACAGGGTCATCATCAAGGTGTCTGTCCAATACACACACCCCTACCCGCTTATACAGGGTCATCATCAAGGTGTCTGTCCAATACACACACCCCTACCTGCTTATACAGGGTCATCATCAAGGTGTCTGTCCAAAACACACACCCCTACCTGCTTATACAGGATCCTCATCAAGGTGTCTGTCCAATACACACACCCCTACCTGCTTATACAGGGTCATCATCAAGGTGTCTGTCCAAAACACACACCCCTACCTGCTTATACAGGGTCAGATGTTCATGCATCCCACTAATGGTTAAGGTTAGATTTGAGGATAGGGTAATCTGATCCTAGATCTGCTGAGCATTGAAATGATACCTGGGACTAGGAAGACGAAGACTCCAGTCTGAACCCGTTTGGTTTTGAGATGTTAAGTGATTATGGATGCCGTGTAAAAGAGAGAGGATCATTCCACTGCGAGCTGTGATGAGACGGTGTCTGGTTCACCCTTTTCCCTATGTAGTGCACTACTTTTCACCAGGACCCATGGGGTCGCTATGTAGGGAATAGGGTGCGATTTGGGATGATGACCCTAGTCGTCTTTTGGCAACTGTTTGGGATATCAAGACTTTCTGTTTTTGTCTGTGATGTTAGACGTACAAATGCAAGAGAGCATGTTTCACCATGGCCTACTGACAGACAGACAGAGACAGACAGAGAAAGACAGACAGAGAATTGAAGAATCCATAGACTCTAACCACTTCTGGGAAAATTGGAAAACACTAAACAAACAACAACACGAAGAATTATCTATCCAAAATGGAGATGTATGGGTAAACCACTTCTCCAATGTTTTTGGTTCTATAACAAAGAGTAAAGAGCAAAAACATATACATGATCAAATACAGATCTTAGAATCAACTATTAAAGACTACCAGAACCCACTGGATTCTCCAATTACATTGAATGAGTTACAGGACAAAATAAAAACCCTCCAACCCAAAAAGGCCTGTGGTGTCGATGGTATCCTCAATGAAATGATCAAATATACAGACAACAAATTCCAATTGGCTATACTAAAACTCTTTAACATCATACTTAGCTCTGGCATCTTCCCCAATATTTGGAACCAAGGACTGATCACCCCAATCCACAAAAGTGGAGACAAATTTGACCCCAATAACTACATTTACATTTACATTTAAGTCATTTAGCAGACGCTGGAATATGTGTCAACAGTAACCTTGGGAAAATCCTCTGCATTATTATTAACAGCAGACTCGTACATTTCCTCAATGAAAACAATGTACTGAGCAAATGTCAAATTGGCTTTTTACCAAATTACCGTACAACAGACCATGTATTCACCCTGCACACCCTAATTGACAACCAAACAAACCAAAACAAAGGCAGTCTTCTCATGCTTTGTTGATTTCAAAAAAGCCTTCGACTCAATCTGGCATGAGGGTCTGCTATACAAACTGATGGAAAGTGGTGTTGGGGGTAAAACATATGACATTATAAAATCCATGTAGACAAACAACAAGTGTGTGGTTAAAATTGGCAAAAAACACACACATTTCTTCACACAGGGTCGTGGGGTTAGACAGGGATGCAGCTTAAGCCCCACCCTCTTCAACATATATATCAACGAATTGGCGCGGGCACTAGAAAAGTCTGCAGCACCCGGCCTCTCCCTGCTAGAATCCGAAGTCAAATGTCTGCTGTTTGCTGATGATCTGGTGCTTCTGTCACCAACCAAGGAGGGCCTACAGCAGCACCTAGATCTTATGCACAGATTCTGTCAGACCTGGGCCCTGACAGTAAATCTCAGTAAGACCAAAATAATGGTGTTCCAAAAAAGGTCCAGTCACCAGGACCACAAATACAAATTCCATCTAGACACTGTTGCCCTAGAGCACACAAAAAACTATAAATACCTTGGCCTAAACATCAGCGCCACAGGTAACTTCCACAAAGCTGTGAACGATCTGAGAGACAAGGCAAGAAGGGCATTCTATGCCATCAAAAGAAACATAAATTTCAACATACCAATTAGGATTTGGCTAAAAATACTTGAATCTGTCATAGAGCCCATTGCCCTTTATGGTTGTAAGGTCTGGGGTCTGCTCACCAACCAAGACTTCACAAAATGGGACAAACACCAAATTGAGACTCTGCACGCAGAATTCTGCAAAAATATCCTCCGTGTACAACGTAAAACACCAAATAATGCATGCAGAGCAGAATTAGGCCGATACCCACTAATTATCAAAATCCAGAAAAGAGCCATTACATTCTACAACCACCTAAAAGGAAGCGATTCACAAACCTTCCATAACAAAGCCATCACCTACAGAGAGATGAACCTGGAGAAGAGTCCCCTAAGCAAGCTGGTCCTGGGGCTCTGTTGACAAACACAAACACACCCTACAGAGC
>NW_026290654.1:20000-150000 GCF_023373465.1 Oncorhynchus keta
TGTAATACATGTATCACAAGTCACTTATAACAATTCCACTTTATATAATGTTTACATATCCTACATTACTCATCTCATTGCCAGGTCGCAATTGTAAATGAGAACTTGTTCTCAACTTGCCTGGTTAAATAAAGGTGAAATAAATCAAATATGTACTGTATATACTGTACTCTATACCATCTACTGCATCTTGCCTATGCCGTTCGGCCATCACTCATCCATATATTTATATGTACATATTCTTATTCATTCCTTTACACTTGTGTGTAAAGGTAGTTGTGAATTTGTTAGATTACTTGTTAGACATTACTGCACTGTCGGAACTAGAAGCACAAGCATTTCGCTACACTTGCATTAACATCTGCTAACCATGTGTGTGACCAATAGAATTTAATTTGATTTGATATTGGATGATATACAGTATAACCTAGCTAGCTGAACTAGAATCTCCCTGTTTGATGCAGTCAAGACAGCTACTACGTCATCATATTGGAGGATAATTAGCCTAGCTAGCTAGCTGAACTAGAATCTCCCTGTTTGATGCAATCAAGACAGCTACTATGTCATCATATTGGAGGATAATTAGCCTAGCTAGCTAGCTTAACTAGTTTCGCTCTGTTTGATACAGTCAAGACAGCTACTACGTCATCATATTTGGTGATAAATAACCTGGCTATGCTAGCTATTAGTCACCTATAGCGCAAGTCGATTTGATTGATTGCTTGTCTCTCCCTCCCTCCTCCCTGTTCCCTTGTCACTCAATCACGCTCACAGTAGCCGACAAACACAGCACGGCCCCTGATAGAGCGTCAGCTCTCTCTTCCTCCTCTTCCTTTATCAGCTCTCGTTAATAAAGTAGATTAACCTATCCTGGGTAGGGGGCAGTATTTTCACGTCCGGATGAAAAGCGTGCCCAAAGTAAACTGCCTGTTACTCAGGCCCAGAAGCTAGGATATGCTTATAATTGATAGATTTGGATAGAAAACACTCTAAAGTTTCTAAAACTGTTACAATAATGTCTGTGACTATATCAGAACTGATATGGCAGGCGAAACACCGAGGACAAACCATCCCCCCCCAAAAAAAGAATTTCAGCCTATCACAATTTTCAATGGCTGTCACTTTTATTAGGCGAAATCCTCACAGATTGCAGTTCCTAGGGCTTCCACTAGGTGTCCACAGTCTTTAGAAAGAGTTTCAGGCTGGTTTTTGGAAAAATTAGCCAGAAATTGTCGTTTTTCTGGGTGGCTCCCATTTTGGCTGAAGTGTTTCCAAGTGCGTGAATGAGAGCGCATTCTTTGTTTGTTTTTCTCCGGTAAAGACAATAACGATTCTCAATCTTAAATTGTATTATTTATTTACGTATTACGGTACCTAAGGTTTGACTATAAACGTTGTTTGACTTGTTTGGAAAAGTTTGTTAGTTATGTTTGGGATTCATTATGTATGCATTTTGATGGAGGGAAATTGGGTGGATTATTGACTGAAGTGCACCAGCTAAACTGAGTTTTTATGGATATAAAGATGGACATTATCGAACAAAAGGACAATTTGTGATGTAACTGGGACCTTTTGGAGTGCCAACAGAAGAAGATCATCAAAGGTAAGGCATTTTTTTATATTGCTATTTCTGACTTTCGTGTCGCACCTGCCTGGTTGAAATATGTTTTTCATGTTTTTGTATTGCGGGGCACTGTCCTCAGATAATCGCATGGTGTGCATTCAGCGTAAAGCCTTTTTGAAATCTGACACAGCGGCTGGATTAACAAGAAGTTAAGCTTTATTTTGATGTATGACACTTGTGAAATATTTATAATTCTGTAGATTGAATTTCATCGGAACGCTACCGTCCCACCTGCCCATAGGAAGTTAAAAATGGACTTATCTGAAAGGGTCTGTATCCGACCATTTCTATACATAACAGGTTTTATGTTAGCCTTGCTAGCCGCTATAGCTACTCATAGCCGCTAACTGTACATTCTGTTCCATTCCAGAAAACCACTATAGGCTTTCACTACCACTAGTCTATCCTTCCTGTTTACCTTGTATGTGTCTGTTTGGTGTTTGGTAATGAAATGTAAATTCTATCCCTGTCTCTTTCTGGTCAATATAGAAAATAGTACAAATAAACACTATTTATTTTGGACGACTACTCATTCAAGTGTTTATTTGTACTATTTTGAGAGTTTTGGTTCTTTGTGAGACATAGAGTAGGTGAATGGATGATTTCCGCATGTGTATTTCCCACCATGAAGCATGGAGGACGAGGTGTGATGGTGTGACGGTGGTGACACTGTCTGTGATTTATTTTGGATTTCAAGGCACACTTAACCAGCATGGCTACCACAGCATTCTGCAGCGATACGCCATCCCGTCTGGTTTGGCTTAGTGGGACTATCATTTGTTTTTCAACAGGACAATGACCCAACACACCTCCAGGCTGCGTAATAGCTACTTGACCAATAAGGAGAGAGATGGAGTGCTGCATCAGATGATCTGGCCTCCCCATTCCCCTGACCTCAACCCAATTGAGATGGTTTGGGATGAGTTGGACTGCAGAGTGAAGGAAAAGCAGCCAACAAGGGCTCATCAAATGTGGGAACTCCTTCAAGACCGTTGGAAAAACATTCCTCATGAAACTGGTTGAGAGAATGCCAAGAGTGTGCAAAGCTGTCATCAAGGCAAAGGGTGGAATCTAAAATCAATTTTTATTTGTTGAACACTTTTTTGGTTACTACATGATTCCATATGTATTATTTCATAGTTTTGATGTCTTCACTATTTTTCCACAATGTAGAAAATAGTGAAAATTAAGAAAAACCCTTGAATGAATAGGTGTGTAAAACATTTGACAGGTACTGCATGTTTACAATTATATTTTTTTTTAGGGTGGAAACAATCTCAATCGACATTGAAATAACTAAAACCCAATCAAACAGTGTGGAGATGATCATGGATGAACACCTGTAGTCTCTACACTCTGTCCAGCTAGATAACAGTCATCTATAGTCTCTACACTCTATCCAGCTTGATAACAGTCATCTATAGTCTCTACACTTTGTCCAGCTTGATAACAGTCATCTATAGTCTCTACACTCTGTCCAGCTTGATTTACAGTCATCTATAGTCTCTACACTCTGTCCAGCATTCCACTGGATGTCATAAGGTGAATGCACCAATTTGTAAGTCGCTCTGGATAAGAGCGTCTGCTAAATGACTTAAATGTAAATGTAAATAGTCATCTATAGTCTCTACACTCTGTCCAGCTTGATAACAGTCATCTATAGTCTCTACACTCTGTCCAGCTGATAACAGTCAGCTATAGTCTCTACACTCTATCCAGCTGATAACAGTCATCGAACTGAAAGTTAGACAGTCATTGAGCATCAAATTCCAAAAGCGATGGGTATTTTGACAATTCTGACAGTGACAAAATACAACCAATTTTAAGTGAGGCCCTCCAGACCTCGATAAAGATAGTTTGTGGCCCGCGGGGAAACATTTATTTGACACCCCTGTTCTCGAAGTTAATGAGTGCTGAAATTAATTCAATATTTTAAAAAGAGGATTCATTTAAACTTTCTGCACACAAAGTCTGCATTTGTCAAACACAAAGGGGTGGTCACAAGGTCAGATCAAATCTGAAATAACATGATCAATCCAGTTGATTTGGGTTGTTTGTTTATAGACAGTAGTATTTAGGGGTTATAGGGTACCATCTCGTTCTCTCTCTCTCTCTCTCTCTCTCTCTCTCTCTCTCTCTCTCTCTCTCTCTCTCTCTCTCTCTCTCTCTCTCTCTCTCTCTCTCTCTCTCTCTCTCTCTCTCTCTCTCTCTCTCTCTCTCTCTCTCTCTCTCTCTCTCTCTCTCTCTCTCTCTCTCTCTCTCTCTCTCTCTCTCTCTCTCTCTCTCTCTCTCTCTCTCTCTCTCTCTCTCTCTCTCTCTCTCTCCTCAGAGCCTCCAGTCTTTCCCTCTGTGTTGCTCGGGGAATCTCCTTTGCCTGTGTTTACTGTGAAAGACCAAGGAGTACTTACACATTAGCCACCGCCATGCAATTTGGGTCGCACCGCATGAAATCCTTACCAATTATTCAGAGGCGCAGCGAAGGGGCTTTTCTCCGTGGAATAAAACCTCTCTCTCTCTCTCCGTGTTTTAGCTTCGGGCGAAAGAGGGGGATCGGAGTGGGGAGCGGCGTCACGGATAGCGGAACATCGCTCTGACACTTCCCTAATGTATCGGAGGTCTCACTTATTCTAACGACATTTCAGCTAACGACCGTTTGCCATTATACACCTAACTGTTGGTTACCAGAACGGGGAGCCTTTTCACTATCCTGACTGGAAGACGGAGTGGAAATGAGAAGATTTAATTAAATCCTCAGACTGCTAGAGATGCCGCAACACTTTAACTGTTGGTAACCAGACCGAGTGTGGGAGCTTTGCTGTCGTGGCTGAAAGATGGCCATAGAAGAGGAGTTGGAGTGGAGAGAACAGGGAACTTTAATCCTCAGCCACGTTGTGTTGTTAGTTGTGATGGTGGTGGGGGTGAGACAGAAGGCCCTATACGACCATCTGTCATAGTAGATACGCAATCCAACAGATACATCTGAAAGGCCTAAAAGGTGTCAACAAATCATGTTGTCTCTCTACTCCGTGTCACCTCTTGCAGCGGTTGTTCCTAATTAAGTGTTTAAAAAAATACATTAAAAAGTACATGTGTTTTTGTCCTTTGAATCTTTCTCTTTTAGAATGAGGAGGAGAGTGTGAATACAGTGAGAGAGAAAATAGAGAGTCTTTGGCAGGGAAAACCTGCCCGTACCCTATTTCCTGTTTTCACACATCATCAGAGGCTGACACGTTGCTAAAGCAAAGGTATTTCATCATCCAATTTCAACAGTTTTTGTTTGCGAAAATGTGAGAAAAGAAGACTAGTGAAAATGAAACGAGGAGACAGAAGGGGAGATGTATTTCAATTGAAGCTAAAAAGCTCCCTCTTGAAATGTCCCTCTCGATTTAGCTTTGATCCAAGTGTGGTGCTCCTCTTTCATCTCTCACCTCTAGGTAAGAAGGGCTCTTTGTTCTGAGGACAGTTGGATGTTCATTGGACTGAAAATAGTTTTGATTTAAGTCTGGCAACAAAAGTTAATGGAACCAACCACATAGACCTAAATGTTTTTTCAGGCACACGTGCAGTGTAGCTATTGGGAGGTGAACCAACACTCATTTTTGCGGCACAAAAATAAAAACTTTGCTCCAAAGTTTGAAAATGTTTATGAAAACCTCAAATAATGAAGGGTGTGTGTGTGAGCGTGATGTCATAATGGGTCTGCCCTGGGGTTAGGGTTGGGGTCACCAGTGTTTAGTCTAAGTGTTTCCCTGTAGGAGAGGAGACTCCAGCTTTCCTGCTGCCACACCACACAGATTTATTGCCAGGCTGTCTCACACACCCATGCACATATGCACACACACACCCCCTACCCCCTGAATCACACATTAAGGGCCCCACAAAGCAACATACATCCATCAACACGCAAACCCCTATTCCCCCCACCAGCACCACGGCTCCCCAGTTAAAGTAATGGTCCTATGACCCGTGAACCAGCACCAGGCCCAACCCCATCCTCCCCTCTGTGTCTCACACACACACCAGCCTCAGTTTGTGTACGACAGCAATTTCCTGAAAAGCCTAGAGAGAACGGCACACTTCTCCATTAATGTTTACCAAAGCGCCAGGCAACCCCCTCCTCTCCTGACCCAGGAAAAACAGAGCATGGTCGGCTCTGGTCACTGGCAATTACAACTCATCTAACTGTATGATCTACAGCTCTGTCAAATAACCAGCAGAGAGAGTGAGTGAGTGAGTGAGTGAGTGAGTGAGTGAGTGAGTGAGTGAGTGAGTGAGTGAGTGAGTGAGTGAGTGAGTGAGTGAGTGAGTGAGTGAGTGAGTGAGATAATCGTCATGTTACTCGTCATGCCAGTCTTCATTATAGCCATGCCAGTCTTCATGGTAGTCATGCTAGTATTCATTATAGTCATGCCAGTCTTCATGATAGTCATGCTAGTCTTCATTATAGTCATAACAGTCTTCATTATAGTCTTGCTAGTCTTCATTATAGTCATGCCAGTCTTCATTATAGTCATAACAGTCTTCATTATAGTCTTGCTAGTCTTCATTATAGTCATGCCAGTCTTCATGATAGTCATGCCAGTCTTCATTATAGTCATGCCAGTCTTCATTATAGTCATGCCAGTCTTCATTATAGTCATGCCAGTCTTCATTATAGTCATGCCAGTCTTCATGATAGTCATAACAGTCTTCATTATAGTCATGCCAGTCTTAATTATAGTCATGCCAGTCTTCATGATAGTCATGCCAGTCTTCATTATAGTCATGCCAGTCTTCATTATAGTCATGCCAGTCTTCATGATAGTCATAACAGTCTTCATTATAGTCATGCCAGTCTTCATGGTAGTCATGCCAGTCTTCATGGTAGTCATGCCAGTCTTCATTATAGTCATGCCAGTCTTCATTATAGTCATGCCAGTCTTCATGATAGTCATAACAGTCTTCATTATAGTCATGCCAGTCTTCATGATAGTCATGCCAGTCTTCATTATAGTCATGCCAGTCTTCATTATAGTCATGCCAGTCTTCATTATAGTCATGCCAGTCTTCATTATAGTCATGCCAGTCTTCATGATAGTCATGCCAGTCTTCATTATAGTCATGCCAGTCTTCATTATAGTCATGCCAGTCTTCATTATAGTCATGCCAGTCTTCATTATAGTCATGCCAGTCAGCATGATAGTCATGCCAGTCTTCATTATAGTCATGCCAGTCTTCATTATAGTCATGCCAGTCTTCATTATAGTCATGCCAGTCAGCATGATAGTCATGCCAGTCTTCATTATAGTCATGCCAGTCTTCATTATAGTCATGCCAGTCTTCATTATAGTCATGCCAGTCAGCATGATAGTCATGCCAGTCTTCATTATAGTCATGCCAGTCTTCATTATAGTCATGCCAGTGGTGGTAATTCACACACACAATCCTCATAAATGTTGTAAAAGGAGCCATAACATTATCTCAAGTCTTTGACAGTAATGAACGCTGCATTGTATATTGTTATCTCCTGTGACAGTAATGAACGCTGCATTGTATATTGTTATCTCCTGACAGTAATGAACGCTGCATTGTATATTGTTATCTCCTGACAGTAATGAACGCTGCATTGTATATTGTTATCTCCTGACAGTAATGAACGCTGCATTGTATATTGTTATCTCCTGACAGTAATGAACGCTGCATTGTATATTGTTATCTCCTGACAGTAATGAACGCTGCATTGTATATTGTTATCTCCTGACAGTAATGAACGCTGCATTGTATATTGTTATCTCCTGACAGTAATGAACGCTGCATTGTATATTGTTATCTCCTGACAGTAATGAACGCTGCATTGTATATTGTTATCTCCTGGCAGTAATGAACGCTGCATTGTATATTGTTATCTCCTGACAGTAATGAACGCTGCATTGTATATTGTTATCTCCTGTGACAGTAATGAACGCTGCATTGTATATTGTTATCTCCTGACAGTAATGAACGCTGCATTGCATATTGTTATCTCCTGACAGTAATGAACGCTGCATTGTATATTGTTATCTCCTGGCAGTAATGAACGTTGCATTGTATATTGTTATCTCCTGTGACAGTAATGAACGCTCCATTGTATATTGTTATCTCCTGGCAGTAATGAACGCTGCATTGTATATTGTTATCTCCTGTGACAGTAATGAACGCTGCATTGTATATTGTTATCTCCTGACAGTAATGAACGCTGCATTGTATATTGTTATCTCCTGACAGTAATGAACGCTGCATTGTATATTGTTATCTCCTGGCAGTAATGAACGCTGCATTGTATATTGTTATCCCCTGACAGTAATGAACGCTGCATTGCATATTGTTATCTCCTGGCAGTAATGAACGCTGCATTGTATATTGTTATCTCCTGACAGTAATGAACGCTGCATTGCATATTGTTATCTCCTGACAGTAATGAACGCTGCATTGTATATTGTTATCTCCTGGCAGTAATGAACGCTGCATTGTATATTGTTATCTCCTGACAGTAATGAACGCTGCATTGTATATTGTTATCTCCTGGCAGTAATGAACGCTGCATTGTATATTGTTATCTCCTGTGACAGTAATGAACGCTGCATTGTATATTGTTATCTCCTGGCAGTAATGAACGCTGCATTGTATATTGTTATCTCCTGACAGTAATGAACGCTGCATTGTATATTGTTATCTCCTGACAGTAAAGAACGCTGCATTGTATATTGTTATCTCCTGTGACAGTAATGAACACTGCATTGTATATTGTTATCTCCTGACAGTAATGAACGCTGCATTGTATATTGTTATCTCCTGACAGTAATGAACGCTGCATTGTATATTGTTATCTCCTGACAGTAATGAACGCTGCATTGTATATTGTTATCTCCTGACAGTAATGAACGCTGCATTGTATATTGTTATCTCCTGACAGTAATGAACGCTGCATTGCATATTGTTATCTCCTGACAGTAATGAACGCTGCATTGTATATTGTTATCTCCTGGCAGTAATGAACGTTGCATTGTATATTGTTATCTCCTGGCAGTAATGAACGCTGCATTGTATATTGTTATCTCCTGACAGTAATGAACGCTGCATTGTATATTGTTATCTCCTGTGACAGTAATGAACGCTGCATTGTATATTGTTATCTCCTGTGACAGTAATGAACGCTGCATTGTATATTGTTATCTCCTGACAGTAATGAACGTTGCATTGTATATTGTTATCTCCTGTGACAGTAATGAACGTTGCATTGTATATTGTTATCTCCTGACAGTACAATGTAGCGTACAATGCAGCGTTGGAGCGGCAGGTAGCCTAGTGGGTAGAGCGTTGGACGAGTAACCGAAAGGTTGCAAGTTCAAATCCCTGAGGTGACAAGGTAAAAATCTGTCGTTCTGCCCCTGATCCCTTGTTGGGTTAACTGCCTTGTTCCTGGGCCGTCATTGAAAAGAATACATTGAAAATAATAATTTGTTCTTAACTGGTCTGTCATGTTCCTGCTCTGAGAGGCCACGGTCTGTCATGTTCCTGCTGAGAGGCCCTGGTCTGTCATGTTCCTGTTCTGAGAGGCCCTGGTCTGTCATGTTCCTGCTCTGAGAGGCCCTGGTCTGTCATGTTCCTGCTGAGAGGCCCTGGTCTGTCATGTTCCTGTTCTGAGAGGCCCTGGTCTGTCATGTTCCTGTTCTGAGAGGCCCTGGTCTGTCATGTTCCTGCTCTGAGAGGCCCTGGTCTGTCATGTTCCTGCTCTGAGAGGCCCTGGTCTGTCATGTTCCTGCTCTGAGAGGCCCTGGTCTGTCATGTTCCTGCTCTGAGAGGCCCTGGTCTGTCATGTTCCTGCTCTGAGAGGCCCTGGTCTGTCATGTTCCTGCTCTGAGAGGCCCTGGTCTGTCATGTTCCTGCTCTGAGAGGCCCTGGTCTGTCATGTTCCTGCTCTGAGAGGCCCTGGTCTGTCATGTTCCTGCTCTGAGAGGCCCTGGTCTGTCATGTTCCTGCTCTGAGAGGCCCTGGTCTGTCATGTTCCTGCTCTGAGAGGCCCTGGTCTGTCATGTTCCTGTTCTGTCATGTTCCTGTTCTGAGAAGCCCTGGTCTGTCATGTTCCTGTTCTGAGAGGCCCTGGTCTGTCATGTTCCTGCTGAGAGGCCCTGGTCTGTCATGTTCCTGTTCTGAGAGGCCCTGGTCTGTCATGTTCCTGTTCTGAGAGGCCCTGGTCTGTCATGTTCCTGCTGAGAGGCCCTGGTCTGTCATGTTCCTGCTCTGAGAGGCCCTGGTCTGTCATGTTCCTGCTCTGAGAGGCCCTGGTCTGTCATGTTCCTGCTCTGAGAGGCCCTGGTCTGTCATGTTCCTGCTCTGAGAGGCCTTGGTCTGTCATGTTCCTGCTCTGAGAGGCCCTGGTCTGTCATGTTCCTGCTCTGAGAGGCCCTGGTCTGTCATGTTCCTGCTCTGAGAGGCCCTGGTCTGTCATGTTCCTGCTCTGAGAGGCCCTGGTCTGTCATGTTCCTGCTCTGAGAGGCCCTGGTCTGTCATGTTCCTGCTCTGAGAGGCCCTGGTCTGTCATGTTCCTGCTCTGAGAAGCCCTGGTCTGTCATGTTCCTGCTCTGAGAGGCCCTGGTCTGTCATGTTCCTGCTCTGAGAGGCCCTGGTCTGTCATGTTCCTGCTCTGAGAGGCCCTGGTCTGTCATGTTCCTGCTCTGAGAGGCCCTGGTCTGTCATGTTCCTGCTCTGAGAGGCCCTGGTCTGTCATGTTCCTGCTCTGAGAGGCCCTGGTCTGTCATGTTCCTGCTCTGAGAGGCCCTGGTCTGTCATGTTCCTGTTCTGAGAAGCCCTGGTCTGTCATGTTCCTGTTCTGAGAGGCCCTGGTCTGTCATGTTCCTGCTGAGAGGCCCTGGTCTGTCATGTTCCTGCTCTGAGAGGCCCTGGTCTGTCATGTTCCTGCTGAGAGGCCCTGGTCTGTCATGTTCCTGTTCTGAGAAGCCCTGGTCTGTCATGTTCCTGCTCTGAGAGGCCCTGGTCTGTCATGTTCCTGCTGAGAGGCCCTGGTCTGTCATGTTCCTGCTCTGAGAGGCCCTGGTCTGTCATGTTCCTGCTCTGAGAGGCCCTGGTCTGTCATGTTCCTGCTCTGAGAGGCCCTGGTCTGTCATGTTCCTGCTCTGAGAGGCCCTGGTCTGTCATGTTCCAGCTCTGAGAGGCCCTGGTCTGTCATGTTCCTGTTCTGAGAGGCCCTGGTCTGTCATGTTCCTGCTGAGAGGCCCTGGTCTGTCATGTTCCTGCTCTGAGAGGCCCTGGTCTGTCATGTTCCTGTTCTGAGAGGCCCTGGTCTGTCATGTTCCTGCTCTGAGAGGCCCTGGTCTGTCATGTTACTGCTCTGAGAGGCCCTGGTCTGTCATGTTCCTGCTCTGAGAGGCCCTGGTCTGTCATGTTCCTGCTCTGAGAGGCCCTGGTCTGTCATGTTCCTGCTCTGAGAGGCCCTGGTCTGTCATGTTCCTGCTCTGAGAGGCCCTGGTCTGTCATGTTCCTGCTCTGAGAGGCCCTGGTCTGTCATGTTCCTGCTGAGAGGCCCTGGTCTGTCATGTTCCTGCTCTGAGAGGCCCTGGTCTGTCATGTTACAGCTCTGAGAGGCCCTGGTCTGTCATGTTCCTGCTCTGAGAGGCCCTGGTCTGTCATGTTCCTGCTGAGAGGCCCTGGTCTGTCGTGTTACAGCTCTGAGAGGCCCTGGTCTGTCATGTTCCAGCTCTGAGAGGCCCTGGTCTGTCATGTTACAGCTCTGAGAGGCCCTGGTCTGTCATGTTCCTGCTCTGGGAGGCCCTGGTCTGTCATGTTCCTGCTGAGAGGCCCTGGTCTGTCGTGTTACAGCTCTGAGAGGCCCTGGTCTGTCATGTTCCTGCTCTGAGAGGCCCTGGTCTGTCATGTTCCTGTTGAGAGGCCCTGCTCTGTCGTGTTACAGCTCTGAGAGGCCCTGGTCTGTCGTGTTACAGCTCTGAGAGGCCCTGGTCTGTCATGTTCCTGCTCTGAGAGGCCCTGGTCTGTCATGTTCCTGCTGAGAGGCCCTGGTCTGTCGTGTTACAGCTCTGAGAGGCCCTGGTCTGTCATGTTCCTGCTCTGAGAGGCCCTGGTCTGTCATGTTCCTGCTCTGAGAGGCCCTGGTCTGTCATGTTCCTGCTCTGAGAGGCCCTGGTCTGTCATGTTCCTGCTCTGAGAGGCCCTGGTCTGTCATGTTCCTGCTCTGAGAGGCCCTGGTCTGTCATGTTCCTGCTCTGAGAGGCCCTGGTCTGTCATGTTCCTACTCTGAGAGGCCCTGGTCTGTCGTGTTCCTGCTTAGTGGCCCTGGTCTGTCGTGTTACAGCTCTGAGAGGCCCTGGTCTGTCATGTTACAGCTCTGAGAGGCCCTGGTCTGTCATGTTCCTGCTCTGAGAGGCCCTGGTCTGTCATGTTACTGCTCTGAGAGGCCCTGGTCTGTCATGTTACAGCTCTGATAGGCCCTGGTCTGTCGTGTTACTGCTCTGAGAGGCCCTGGTCTGTCGTGTTACAGCTCTGAGAGGCCCTGGTCTGTCATGTTCCTGCTCTGAGAGGCCCTGGTCTGTCATGTTACTGCTCTGAGAGGCCCTGGTCTGTCGTGTTACAGCTCTGAGAGGCCCTGGTCTGTCGTGTTCCTGCTGAGAGGCCCTGGTCTGTCGGGTTACAGCTCTGAGAGGCCCTGGTCTGTCATGTTCTTGCTCTGAGAGGCCCTGGTCTGTCATGTTCCTGCTCTGAGAGGCCCTGGTCTGTCGGGTTACAGCTCTGAGAGGCCCTGGTCTGTCATGTTCCTGCTCTGAGAGGCCCTGGTCTGTCATGTTCCAGCTCTGAGAGGCCCTTGTCTGTCATGTTCCTTCTGAGAGGCCCTGGTCTGTCGTGTTACTGCTCTGAGAGGCCCTGGTCTGTCATGTTCCTGCTCTGAGAGGCCCTGGTCTGTCATGTTCCTGCTGAGAGGCCCTGGTCTGTCATGTTCCTGCTCTGAGAGGCCCTGGTCTGTCATGTTCCTGCTCTGAGAGGCCCTGGTCTGTCATGTTCCTGCTCTGAGAGGCCCTGGTCTGTCATGTTCCTGCTCTGAGAGGCCCTGGTCTGTCATGTTCCTGCTCTGAGAGCCCTGGTCTGTCATGTTCCTGCTGAGAGGCCCTGGTCTGTCGTGTTACAGCTCTGAGAGGCCCTGGTCTGTCGTGTTACAGCTCTGAGAGGCCCTGGTCTGTCATGTTCCTGCTCTGAGAGGCCCTGGTCTGTCATGTTCCTGCTCTGAGAGGCCCTGGTCTGTCATGTTCCTGCTCTGAGAGGCCCTGGTCTGTCATGTTCCTGCTCTGAGAGGCCCTGGTCTGTCATGTTCCTGCTCTGAGAGTCCGTGGTCTGTCGTGTTCCTGCTGAGAGGCCCTGGTCTGTCGTGTTACAGCTCTGAGAGGCCCTGGTCTGTCATGTTACAGCTCTGAGAGGCCCTGGTCTGTCATGTTCCTGCTCTGAGAGGCCCTGGTCTGTCATGTTCCTGCTCTGAGAGGCCCTGGTCTGTCATGTTCCTGCTCTGAGAGGCCCTGGTCTGTCATGTTCCTGCTCTGAGAGGCCCTGGTCTGTCATGTTCCTGCTCTGAGAGGCCCTGGTCTGTCATGTTCCTGCTCTGAGAGCCCTGGTCTGTCATGTTCCTGCTCTGAGAGGCCCTGGTCTGTGAGAGGTGTTACAGCTCTGAGAGGCCCTGGTCTGTCAGTGCCCTGGTCTGTCGTGTTACAGCTCTGAGAGGCCCTGGTCTGTCATGTTCCTGCTCTGAGAGGCCCTGGTCTGTCATGTTCCTGCTGAGAGGCCCTGGTCTGTCGTGTTACAGCTCTGAGAGGCCCTGGTCTGTCATGTTACAGCTCTGAGAGGCCCTGGTCTGTCATGTTACAGCTCTGAGAGGCCCTGGTCTGTCATGTTCTGTCTACAGCTCTGAGAGGCCCTGGTCTGTCGTGTTACAGCTCTGAGAGGCCCTGGTCTGTCTGGTGAGAGGCCCTGGTCTGTCGGGTTACAGCTCTGAGAGGCCCTGGTCTGTCATGTTCCTGCTCTGAGAGGCCCTGGTCTGTCGTGTTCCTGCTCTGAGAGGCCCTGGTCTGTCGGGTTACAGCTCTGAGAGGCCCTGGTCTGTCATGTTCCTGCTCTGAGAGGCCCTGGTCTGTCATGTTACAGCTCTGAGAGGCCCTGGTCTGTCGTGTTCCTGCTGAGAGGCCCTGGTCTGTCGTGTTACTGCTCTGAGAGGCCCTGGTCTGTCATGTTCCTGCTCTGAGAGGCCCTGGTCTGTCATGTTCCTGCTGAGAGGCCCTGGTCTGTCATGTTCCTGCTCTGAGAGGCCCTGGTCTGTCATGTTCCTGCTCTGAGAGGCCCTGGTCTGTCATGTTCCTGCTCTGAGAGGCCCTGGTCTGTCATGTTCCTGCTCTGAGAGGCCCTGGTCTGTCATGTTACAGCTCTGAGAGGCCCTGGTCTGTCATGTTCCTGTTCTGAGAGGCCCTGGTCTGTCATGTTCCTGCTGAGAGGCCCTGGTCTGTCATGTTCCTGCTCTGAGAGGCCCTGGTCTGTCATGTTCCTGTTCTGAGAGGCCCTGGTCTGTCATGTTCCTGCTCTGAGAGGCCCTGGTCTGTCATGTTACTGCTCTGAGAGGCCCTGGTCTGTCATGTTCCTGCTCTGAGAGGCCCTGGTCTGTCATGTTCCTGCTCTGAGAGGCCCTGGTCTGTCATGTTCCTGCTCTGAGAGGCCCTGGTCTGTCATGTTCCTGCTCTGAGAGTCCCTGGTCTGTCATGTTCCTGCTGAGAGGCCCTGGTCTGTCGTGTTACAGCTCTGAGAGGCCCTGGTCTGTCATGTTACAGCTCTGAGAGGCCCTGGTCTGTCATGTTCCTGCTCTGAGAGGCCCTGGTCTGTCATGTTCCTGCTCTGAGAGGCCCTGGTCTGTCATGTTCCTGCTCTGAGAGGCCCTGGTCTGTCATGTTCCTGCTCTGAGAGGCCCTGGTCTGTCATGTTCCTGCTCTGAGAGGCCCTGGTCTGTCATGTTCCTGCTCTGAGAGTCCCTGGTCTGTCATGTTCCTGCTGAGAGGCCCTGGTCTGTCGTGTTACAGCTCTGAGAGGCCCTGGTCTGTCATGTTACAGCTCTGAGAGGCCCTGGTCTGTCATGTTCCTGCTCTGAGAGGCCCTGGTCTGTCATGTTCCTGCTGAGAGGCCCTGGTCTGTCATGTTACAGCTCTGAGAGGCCCTGGTCTGTCATGTTCCTGCTCTGAGAGGCCCTGGTCTGTCATGTTCCTGCTGAGAGGCCCTGGTCTGTCATGTTCCTGCTCTGAGAGGCCCTGGTCTGTCATGTTCCTGCTCTGAGAGGCCCTGGTCTGTCATGTTCCTGCTCTGAGAGGCCCTGGTCTGTCATGTTCCTGCTCTGAGAGGCCCTGGTCTGTCATGTTCCTACTCTGAGAGGCCCTGGTCTGTCGTGTTCCTGCTTAGTGGCCCTGGTCTGTCGTGTTACAGCTCTGAGAGGCCCTGGTCTGTCGTGTTACAGCTCTGAGAGGCCCTGGTCTGTCGTGTTCCTGCTGAGAGGCCCTGGTCTGTCGTGTTACTGCTCTGAGAGGCCCTGGTCTGTCATGTTACAGCTCTGATAGGCCCTGGTCTGTCGTGTTACTGCTCTGAGAGGCCCTGGTCTGTCGTGTTACAGCTCTGAGAGGCCCTGGTCTGTCGTGTCACAGCTGGGAGGCCCTGGTCTGTCGTGTTACAGCTCTGAGAGGCCCTGGTCTGTCGTGTTACAGCTCTGAGAGGCCCTGGTCTGTCGTGTTCCTGCTGAGAGGCCCTGGTCTGTCATGTTCCTGCTGAGAGGCCCTGGTCTGTCATGTTCCTGCTCTGAGAGGCCCTGGTCTGTCATGTTCCTGCTCTGAGAGGCCCTGGTCTGTCATGTTCCTGCTCTGAGAGGCCCTGGTCTGTCATGTTCCTACTCTGAGAGGCCCTGGTCTGTCGTGTTCCTGCTTAGTGGCCCTGGTCTGTCGTGTTACAGCTCTGAGAGGCCCTGGTCTGTCGTGTTACAGCTCTGAGAGGCCCTGGTCTGTCGTGTTCCTGCTGAGAGGCCCTGGTCTGTCGTGTTACTGCTCTGAGAGGCCCTGGTCTGTCATGTTACAGCTCTGATAGGCCCTGGTCTGTCGTGTTACTGCTCTGAGAGGCCCTGGTCTGTCGTGTTACAGCTCTGAGAGGCCCTGGTCTGTCGTGTCACAGCTGGGAGGCCCTGGTCTGTCGTGTTACAGCTCTGAGAGGCCCTGGTCTGTCGTGTTACAGCTCTGAGAGGCCCTGGTCTGTCGTGTTCCTGCTGAGAGGCCCTGGTCTGTCGGGTTACAGCTCTGAGAGGCCCTGGTCTGTCATGTTCTTGCTCTGAGAGGCCCTGGTCTGTCATGTTCCTGCTCTGAGAGGCCCTGGTCTGTCGGGTTACAGCTCTGAGAGGCCCTGGTCTGTCATGTTCCTGCTCTGAGAGGCCCTGGTCTGTCATGTTACAGCTCTGAGAGGCCCTGGTCTGTCGTGTTCCTGCTGAGAGGCCCTGGTCTGTCGTGTTACTGCTCTGAGAGGCCCTGGTCTGTCATGTTCCTGCTCTGAGAGGCCCTGGTCTGTCATGTTACAGCTCTGAGAGGCCCTGGTCTGTCGTGTTCCTGTTGAGAGGCCCTGGTCTGTCGTGTTACAGCTCTGAGAGGCCCTGGTCTGTCATGTCACAGCTCTGAGAGGCCCTGGTCTGTCATGTTCCTGCTCTGAGAGGCCCTGGTCTGTCAATGTTCCTGCTCTGAGAGGCCCTGGTCTGTCATGTTCCTGCTCTGAGAGGCCCTGGTCTGTCATGTTCCTGCTCTGAGAGGCCCTGGTCTGTCATGTTCCTGCTCTGAGAGGCCCTGGTCTGTCATGTTACAGCTCTGAGAGGCCCTGGTCTGTCATGTTCCTGCTCTGAGAGGCCCTGGTCTGTCATGTTCCAGCTCTGAGAGGCCCTGGTCTGTCATGTTCCTGCTCTGAGAGGCCCTGGTCTGTCATGTTCCTGCTCTGAGAGGCCCTGGTCTGTCATGTTCCTGCTCTGAGAGGCCCTGGTCTGTCATGTTACAGCTCTGAGAGGCCCTGGTCTGTCGTGTTCCTGTTGAGAGGCCCTGGTCTGTCGTGTTACAGCTCTGAGAGGCCCTGGTCTGTCGTGTCACAGCTCTGAGAGGCCGTGGTCTGTCATGTTCCTGCTCTGAGAGGCCCTGGTCTGTCATGTTCCTGCTCTGAGAGGCCCTGGTCTGTCGTGTTCCTGCTGAGAGGCCCTGGTCTGTCGTGTTCCTGCTCTGAGAGGCCCTGGTCTGTCGTGTTACAGCTCTGAGAGGCCCTGGTCTGTCGTGTCACAGCTGGGAGGCCCTGGTCTGTCGTGTTACAGCTCTGAGAGGCCCTGGTCTGTCGTGTTACAGCTCTGAGAGGCCCTGGTCTGTCGTGTTCCTGCTGAGAGGCCCTGGTCTGTCGGGTTACAGCTCTGAGAGGCCCTGGTCTGTCATGTTCTTGCTCTGAGAGGCCCTGGTCTGTCATGTTCCTGCTCTGAGAGGCCCTGGTCTGTCGGGTTACAGCTCTGAGAGGCCCTGGTCTGTCATGTTCCTGCTCTGAGAGGCCCTGGTCTGTCATGTTACAGCTCTGAGAGGCCCTGGTCTGTCGTGTTCCTGCTGAGAGGCCCTGGTCTGTCGTGTTACTGCTCTGAGAGGCCCTGGTCTGTCATGTTCCTGCTCTGAGAGGCCCTGGTCTGTCATGTTCCTGCTGAGAGGCCCTGGTCTGTCATGTTCCTGCTCTGAGAGGCCCTGGTCTGTCATGTTCCTGCTCTGAGAGGCCCTGGTCTGTCATGTTCCTGCTCTGAGAGGCCCTGGTCTGTCATGTTCCTGCTCTGAGAGGCCCTGGTCTGTCATGTTACAGCTCTGAGAGGCCCTGGTCTGTCATGTTCCTGTTCTGAGAGGCCCTGGTCTGTCATGTTCCTGCTGAGAGGCCCTGGTCTGTCATGTTCCTGCTCTGAGAGGCCCTGGTCTGTCATGTTCCTGTTCTGAGAGGCCCTGGTCTGTCATGTTCCTGCTCTGAGAGGCCCTGGTCTGTCATGTTACTGCTCTGAGAGGCCCTGGTCTGTCATGTTCCTGCTCTGAGAGGCCCTGGTCTGTCATGTTCCTGCTCTGAGAGGCCCTGGTCTGTCATGTTCCTGCTCTGAGAGGCCCTGGTCTGTCATGTTCCTGCTCTGAGAGTCCCTGGTCTGTCATGTTCCTGCTGAGAGGCCCTGGTCTGTCGTGTTACAGCTCTGAGAGGCCCTGGTCTGTCATGTTACAGCTCTGAGAGGCCCTGGTCTGTCATGTTCCTGCTCTGAGAGGCCCTGGTCTGTCATGTTCCTGCTGAGAGGCCCTGGTCTGTCGTGTTACAGCTCTGAGAGGCCCTGGTCTGTCATGTTACAGCTCTGAGAGGCCCTGGTCTGTCATGTTACAGCTCTGAGAGGCCCTGGTCTGTCATGTTCCTGCTCTGAGAGGCCCTGGTCTGTCATGTTCCTGCTGAGAGGCCCTGGTCTGTCGTGTTACAGCTCTGAGAGGCCCTGGTCTGTCATGTTCCTGCTCTGAGAGGCCCTGGTCTGTCATGTTCCTGTTGAGAGCCCCTGCTCTGTCGTGTTACAGCTCTGAGAGGCCCTGGTCTGTCGTGTTACAGCTCTGAGAGGCCCTGGTCTGTCATGTTCCTGCTCTGAGAGGCCCTGGTCTGTCATGTTCCTGCTGAGAGGCCCTGGTCTGTCGTGTTACAGCTCTGAGAGGCCCTGGTCTGTCATGTTCCTGCTCTGAGAGGCCCTGGTCTGTCATGTTCCTGCTGAGAGGCCCTGGTCTGTCATGTTCCTGCTCTGAGAGGCCCTGGTCTGTCATGTTCCTGCTCTGAGAGGCCCTGGTCTGTCATGTTCCTGCTCTGAGAGGCCCTGGTCTGTCATGTTCCTGCTCTGAGAGGCCCTGGTCTGTCATGTTCCTACTCTGAGAGGCCCTGGTCTGTCGTGTTCCTGCTTAGTGGCCCTGGTCTGTCGTGTTACAGCTCTGAGAGGCCCTGGTCTGTCGTGTTACAGCTCTGAGAGGCCCTGGTCTGTCGTGTTCCTGCTGAGAGGCCCTGGTCTGTCGTGTTACTGCTCTGAGAGGCCCTGGTCTGTCATGTTACAACTCTGATAGGCCCTGGTCTGTCGTGTTACTGCTCTGAGAGGCCCTGGTCTGTCGTGTTACAGCTCTGAGAGGCCCTGGTCTGTCGTGTCACAGCTGGGAGGCCCTGGTCTGTCGTGTTACAGCTCTGAGAGGCCCTGGTCTGTCGTGTTACAGCTCTGAGAGGCCCTGGTCTGTCGTGTTCCTGCTGAGAGGCCCTGGTCTGTCGGGTTACAGCTCTGAGAGGCCCTGGTCTGTCATGTTCTTGCTCTGAGAGGCCCTGGTCTGTCATGTTCCTGCTTTGAGAGGCCCTGGTCTGTCGGGTTACAGCTCTGAGAGGCCCTGGTCTGTCATGTTCCTGCTCTGAGAGGCCCTGGTCTGTCATGTTACAGCTCTGAGAGGCCCTGGTCTGTCGTGTTCCTGCTGAGAGGCCCTGGTCTGTCGTGTTACTGCTCTGAGAGGCCCTGGTCTGTCATGTTCCTGCTCTGAGAGGCCCTGGTCTGTCATGTTACAGCTCTGAGAGGCCCTGGTCTGTCGTGTTCCTGTTGAGAGGCCCTGGTCTGTCGTGTTACAGCTCTGAGAGGCCCTGGTCTGTCATGTCACAGCTCTGAGAGGCCCTGGTCTGTCATGTTCCTGCTCTGAGAGGCCCTGGTCTGTCATGTTCCTGTTGAGAGGCCCTGGTCTGTCGTGTTACAGCTCTGAGAGGCCCTGGTCTGTCGTGTCACAGCTCTGAGAGGCCCTGGTCTGTCATGTTCCTGCTCTGAGAGGTCCTGGTCTGTCATGTTCCTGCTCTGAGAGGCCCTGGTCTGTCATGTTCCTGCTCTGAGAGGCCCTGGTCTGTCATGTTCCTGCTCTGAGAGGCCCTGGTCTGTCATGTTCCTGCTCTGAGAGGCCCTGGTCTGTCATGTTACAGATCTGAGAGGCCCTGGTCTGTCATGTTCCTGCTCTGAGAGGCCCTGGTCTGTCATGTTCCAGCTCTGAGAGGCCCTGGTCTGTCATGTTCCTGCTCTGAGAGGCCCTGGTCTGTCATGTTCCTGCTCTGAGAGGCCCTGGTCTGTCATGTTCCTGCTCTGAGAGGCCCTGGTCTGTCATGTTACAGCTCTGAGAGGCCCTGGTCTGTCGTGTTCCTGTTGAGAGGCCCTGGTCTGTCGTGTTACAGCTCTGAGAGGCCCTGGTCTGTCGTGTCACAGCTCTGAGAGGCCGTGGTCTGTCATGTTCCTGCTCTGAGAGGCCCTGGTCTGTCATGTTCCTGCTCTGAGAGGCCCTGGTCTGCCGTGTTCCTGCTGAGAGGCCCTGGTCTGTCGTGTTCCTGCTCTGAGAGGCCCTGGTCTGTCATGTTCCTGCTCTGAGAGGCCCTGGTCTGTCATGTTCCTGCTCTGAGAGGCCCTGGTCTGTCATGTTCCTGCTCTGAGAGGCCCTGGTCTGTCATGTTCCTGCTCTGAGAGGCCCTGGTCTGTCATGTTCCTACTCTGAGAGGCCCTGGTCTGTCCTGCTTAGTGGCCCTGGTCTGTCGTGTTACAGCTCTGAGAGGCCCTGGTCTGTCGTGTTACAGCTCTGAGAGGCCCTGGTCTGTCGTGTTCCTGCTGAGAGGCCCTGGTCTGTCGTGTTACTGCTCTGAGAGGCCCTGGTCTGTCATGTTACAGCTCTGATAGGCCCTGGTCTGTCGTGTTACTGCTCTGAGAGGCCCTGGTCTGTCGTGTTACAGCTCTGAGAGGCCCTGGTCTGTCGTGTCACAGCTGGGAGGCCCTGGTCTGTCGTGTTTCAGCTCTGAGAGGCCCTGGTCTGTCGTGTTACAGCTCTGAGAGGCCCTGGTCTGTCGTGTTCCTGCTGAGAGGCCCTGGTCTGTCGGGTTACAGCTCTGAGAGGCCCTGGTCTGTCATGTTCTTGCTCTGAGAGGCCCTGGTCTGTCATGTTCCTGCTCTGAGAGGCCCTGGTCTGTCGGGTTACAGCTCTGAGAGGCCCTGGTCTGTCATGTTCCTGCTCTGAGAGGCCCTGGTCTGTCATGTTACAGCTCTGAGAGGCCCTGGTCTGTCGTGTTCCTGCTGAGAGGCCCTGGTCTGTCGTGTTACTGCTCTGAGAGGCCCTGGTCTGTCATGTTCCTGCTCTGAGAGGCCCTGGTCTGTCATGTTACAGCTCTGAGAGGCCCTGGTCTGTCGTGTTCCTGTTGAGAGGCCCTGGTCTGTCGTGTTACAGCTCTGAGAGGCCCTGGTCTGTCATGTCACAGCTCTGAGAGGCCCTGGTCTGTCATGTTCCTGCTCTGAGAGGCCCTGGTCTGTCATGTTCCTGTTGAGAGGCCCTGGTCTGTCGTGTTACAGCTCTGAGAGGCCCTGGTCTGTCGTGTCACAGCTCTGAGAGGCCCTGGTCTGTCATGTTCCTGCTCTGAGAGGTCCTGGTCTGTCATGTTCCTGCTCTGAGAGGCCCTGGTCTGTCATGTTCCTGCTCTGAGAGGCCCTGGTCTGTCATGTTCCTGCTCTGAGAGGCCCTGGTCTGTCATGTTCCTGCTCTGAGAGGCCCTGGTCTGTCATGTTACAGCTCTGAGAGGCCCTGGTCTGTCATGTTCCTGCTCTGAGAGGCCCTGGTCTGTCATGTTCCAGCTCTGAGAGGCCCTGGTCTGTCATGTTCCTGCTCTGAGAGGCCCTGGTCTGTCATGTTCCTGCTCTGAGAGGCCCTGGTCTGTCATGTTCCTGCTCTGAGAGGCCCTGGTCTGTCATGTTACAGCTCTGAGAGGCCCTGGTCTGTCGTGTTCCTGTTGAGAGGCCCTGGTCTGTCGTGTTACAGCTCTGAGAGGCCCTGGTCTGTCGTGTCACAGCTCTGAGAGGCCGTGGTCTGTCATGTTCCTGCTCTGAGAGGCCGTGGTCTGTCATGTTCCTGCTCTGAGAGGCCCTGGTCTGTCGTGTTCCTGCTGAGAGGCCCTGGTCTGTCGTGTTCCTGCTCTGAGAGGCCCTGGTCTGTCGTGTTCCTGCTCTGAGAGGCCCTGGTCTGTCGTGTTCCTGCTCTGAAAGGCCCAGTCCGATCAGAAATAAGTATTGCTGACATCAACCAGATGTCAGATTATCATCTATGTCTGACTCCTGTAAATCTAAATAAACCAAACACACACAATGACTCGATACACACCACACACACAGATTCACGCACAACCCCCCACACACACACACACACTTGTGATTGTCCAACCTGACTTAATCTCCCTCTCAGATCTCCAAACAAAAACCCCTTGATAAGCCCCTGGCGCGATCTACACACACACACACATACGATTTTCACACACAGACACACAATCTACACACGCACAATCTTCACAGACCTTTAATCTGGAGACATGAAGGCGAAGAGGCAACAAGGGTCTGAAGTTTATCAGATTAGATGTTCAGCATGAGCTATCAAAGAACAGACAGATCTCTCTTTAATACATCTGTGCACACACACACTCACACACACAACACACAACCACAACACACAACACACAACACAGACACGAGAGCCTTTTAAACAAGCCAAGCAGCCCTTTGTCATGGTAACGCTTCAGGAGAACATGGGCTTCATAGGGTTCAGATCGATGTCTGGATTACATCACGCCTCTGTGATCAAGTACTCAAACACTAGATAAAACACACAACACACACACTGGATAAAACACACAACACACACACTAGATAAAACACACAACACACACGCTGGATAAAACACAGAACGCACACACTGGATAAAAAACACAACACACACACTAGATAAAACACACACACACTAGATAAAACACACAACACACACACTAGATAAAACACACAACACACGCTCTGGATAAAACACACACACACTAGATAAAACACACAACGCACACACTGGATAAAAAACACACACACTAGATAAAACACACAACACACACAACATACACACTGGATGAAAACACACAACATACACAACACACACACTGGAAAAAACCCACAACAACCTTTAATGCTGGTGAACCCTACTCTGAACAGGATTGGGGGAGTTGGAGTCTTTAATGGTGGTGAACCCCACTCTGAACAGGATAGGGGGAGTTGGAGTCTTTAATGGTGGTGAACCCCACTCTGAACAGGATAGGGGGAGTTGGCATCTTTAATGGTGGTGAACCCCACTCTGAACAGGATTGGGGGAGTTGGAGTCTTTAATGGTGGTGAACCCCACTCTGAACAGGATAGGGGGAGTTGGCATCTTTAATGGTGGTGAACCCCACTCTGAACAGGATTGGGGGAGTTGGAGTCTTTAATGGTGGTGAACCCCACTCTGAACAGGATAGGGGGAGTTGGCATCTTTAATGGTGGTGAACCCCACTCTGAACAGGATTGGGGGAGTTGGCATCTTTAATGGTGGTGAACCCCACTCTGAACAGGATTGGGGGAGTTGGAGTCTTTAATGGTGGTGAACCCCACTCTGAACAGGATAGGGGGAGTTTGAGTCTTTAATGGTGGTGAACCCAACTCTGTACAGAATTGGGGGAGTTGGCATCTTTAATGGTGGTGAACCCCACTCTGAACAGGATTGGGGGAGTTGGCATCTTTAATGGTGGTGAACCCCACTCTGTACAGGATTGGGGGAGTTGGCATCTTTAATGGTGGTGAACCCCACTCTGTACAGGATTGGGGGAGTTGGCATCTTTAATGGTGGTGAACCCCACTCTGAACAGGATTGGGGGAGTTGGAGTCTTTAATGGTGGTGAACCCCACTCTGAACAGGATAGGGGGAGTTGGAGTCTTTAATGGTGGTGAACCCCACTCTGAACAGGATTGGGGGAGTTGGAGTCTTTAATGGTGGTGAACCCCACTCTGAACAGGATAGGGGGAGTTGGCATCTTTAATGGTGGTGAACCCCACTCTGAACAGGATTGGGGGAGTTGGAGTCTTTAATGGTGGTGAACCCCACTCTGAACAGGATTGGGGGAGTTGGAGAGCTCATGCTATTATAGTTTGGACTTTTGCT
Organism: Oncorhynchus keta; assembly: GCF_023373465.1. NCBI lineage: Eukaryota > Metazoa > Chordata > Actinopteri > Salmoniformes > Salmonidae > Oncorhynchus > Oncorhynchus keta. The sequence goes on from NW_026290654.1 coordinate 43,728, forward strand.
ACAATTAGGGCCTTTTACACTAACAAACAGGATGTTAAGTAGGCCTTTACACTAACAAACAGGATGTGAAGTAGGCCTTTACACTAACAAACAGGATGTGAAGTAGGTCTTTTACACTAACAAACAGGATGTGAAGTAGGCCTTTACACTAACAAACAGGATGTAAAGTAGGTCTTTTACACTAACAAACAGGATGTGAAGTAGGTCATTTACATTAATAAACAGGATGTGAAGTAGGCCTTTACACTAACAAACAAGGTGTGAAGTAGGTCTTTTACATTAACAAACAGGATGTGAAGTAGGCCTTTACACTAACAAACAAGGTGTGAAGTAGGTCTTTTACATTAACAAACAGGATGTGAAGTAGGATGTGGGGGGTATGGGTGGGTTTATAGTCATTGGATGTGGATGTGGGGGGTATGGGTGGGTTTATAGTCATTGGATGTGGGGGGTATGGGTGGGTTTATAGTCATTGGATGTGGATGTGGGGGTATGGGTGGGTTTATAGTCATTGGATGTGGGGGGTATGGGTGGGTTTATAGTCATTGGATGTGGATGTGGGGGTATGGGTGGGTTTATAGTCATTGGATGTGGATGTGGGGGTATGGGTGGGTTTATAGTAATTGGATGTGGGGGGTATGGGTGGGTTTATAGTCATTGGATGTGGGGGGTATGGGTGGGTTTATAGTCATTGGATGTGGGGGGTATGGGTGGGTTTATAGTCATTGGATGTGGGGGGTATGGGTGGGTTTATAGTCATTGGATGTGGGGGTATGGGTGGGTTTATAGTCATTGGATGTGGGGGTATGGGTGGGTTTATAGTCATTGGATGTGGGGGGGGTATGGGTGGGTTTATAGTCATTGGATGTGGATGTGGGGGGTATGGGTGGGTTTATAGTCATTGGATGTGGATGTGGGGGGTATGGGTGGGTTTATAGTCATTGGATGTGGGGGTATGGGTGGGTTTATAGTCATTGGATGTGGGGGGTATGGGTGGGTTTATAGTCATTGGATGTGGGGGTATGGGTGGGTTTATAGTCATTGGATGTGGATGTGGGGGTATGGGTGGGTTTATAGTCATTGGATGGATGTGGGGGTATGGGTGGGTTTATAGTCATTGGATGTGGGGGGGGGGTATGGGTGGGTTTATAGTCATTGGATGTGGGGGTATGGGTGGGTTTATAGTCATTGGATGTGGGGGTATGGGTGGGTTTATAGTCATTGGATGTGGGGGTATGGGTGGGTTTATAGTCATTGGATGTGGGGGTATGGGTGGGTTTATAGTCATTGGATGTGGATGTGGGGGTATGGGTGGGTTTATAGTCATTGGATGTGGGGGGTATGGGTGGGTTTATAGTCATTGGATGTGGGGGTATGGGGGTTTATAGTCATTGGATGTGGGGGGTATGGGTGGGTTTATAGTCATTGGATGTGGGGGGTATGGGTGGGTTTATAGTCATTGGATGTGGATGTTTATAGGGGGTATGGGTGGGTTTATAGTCATTGGATGTGGATGTGGGGGGTATGGGTGGGTTTATAGTCATTGGATGTGGATGTGGGGGGTATGGGTGGGTTTATAGTCATTGGATGTGGATGTGGGGGGTATGGGTGGGTTTATAGTCATTGGATGTGGGGGGTATGGGTGGGTTTATAGTCATTGGATGTGGATGTGGGGGGTATGGGTGGGTTTATAGTCATTGGATGTGGGGGGTATGGGTGGGTTTATAGTCATTGGATGTGGGGGTATGGGTGGGTTTATAGTCATTGGATGTGGGGGGTATGGGTGGGTTTATAGTCATTGGATGTGGATGTGGGGGGTATGGGTGGGTTTATAGTCATTGGATGTGGGGGGTATGGGTGGGTTTATAGTCATTGGATGTGGGGGTATGGGTGGGTTTATAGTCATTGGATGTGGGGGGTATGGGTGGGTTTATAGTCATTGGATGTGGGGGTATGGGTGGGTTTATAGTCATTGGATGTGGGGGTATGGGTGGGTTTATAGTCATTGGATGTGGATGTGGGGGTATGGGTGGGTTTATAGTCATTGGATGTGGGGGGTATGGGTGGGTTTATAGTCATTGGATGTGGGGGTATGGGTGGGTTTATAGTCATTGGATGTGGGGGTATGGGTGGGGGTTTATAGTCATTGGATGTGGGGGGGGGTATGGGTGGGTTTATAGTCATTGGATGTGGGGGTATGGGTGGGTTTATAGTCATTGGATGTGGGGGTATGGGTGGGTTTATAGTCATTGGATGTGGGGGTATGGGTGGGTTTATAGTCATTGGATGTGGGGGTATGGGTGGGTTTATAGTCATTGGATGTGGGGGGTATGGGTGGGTTTATAGTCATTGGATGTGGGGGGTATGGGTGGGTTTATAGTCATTGGATGTGGGGGGTATGGGTGGGTTTATAGTCATTGGATGTGGATGTGGGGGTATGGGTGGGTTTATAGTCATTGGATGTGGGGGTATGGGTGGGTTTATAGTCATTGGATGTGGGGGTATGGGTGGGTTTATAGTCATTGGATGTGGGGGTATGGGTGGGTTTATAGTCATTGGATGTGGGGGTATGGGTGGGTTTATAGTCATTGGATGTGGGGTATGGGTGGGTTTATAGTCATTGGATGTGGGGGTATGGGTGGGTTTATAGTCATTGGATGTGGGGGTATGGGTGGGTTTATAGTCATTGGATGTGGGGGTATGGGTGGGTTTATAGTCATTGGATGTGGGGGGTATGGGTGGGTTTATAGTCATTGGATGTGGGGGGTATGGGTGGGTTTATAGTCATTGGATGTGGGGGTATGGGTGGGTTTATAGTCATTGGATGTGGGGGTATGGGTGGGTTTATAGTCATTGGATGTGGGGGTATGGGTGGGTTTATAGTCATTGGATGTGGGGGGTATGGGTGGGTTTATAGTCATTGGATGTGGGGGGGTATGGGTGGGTTTATAGTCATTGGATGTGGGGGTATGGGTGGGTTTATAGTCATTGGATGTGGGGGGTATGGGTGGGTTTATAGTCATTGGATGTGGGGGTATGGGTGGGTTTATAGTCATTGGATGTGGGGGTATGGGTGGGTTTATAGTCATTGGATGTGGGGGTATGGGTGGGTTTATAGTCATTGGATGTGGATGTGGGGGTATGGGTGGGTTTATAGTCATTGGATGTGGGGGGTATGGGTGGGTTTATAGTCATTGGATGTGGGGGGTATGGGTGGGTTTATAGTCATTGGATGTGGGGGGTATGGGTGGGTTTATAGTCATTGGATGTGGGGGGTATGGGTGGGTTTATAGTCATTGGATGTGGGGGGTATGGGTGGGTTTATAGTCATTGGATGTGGGGGGTATGGGTGGGTTTATAGTCATTGGATGTGGGGGTATGGGTGGGTTTATAGTCATTGGCTGTGGGGGGGTATGGGTGGGTTTATAGTCATTGGATGTGGGGGTATGGGTGGGTTTATAGTCATTGGATGTGGGGGGTATGGGTGGGTTTATAGTCATTGGATGTGGGGGGTATGGGTGGGTTTATAGTCATTGGATGTGGGGGTATGGGTGGGTTTATAGTCATTGGATGTGGGGGTATGGGTGGGTTTATAGTCATTGGATGTGGGGGTATGGGTGGGTTTATAGTCATTGGATGTGGGGGGTATGGGTGGGTTTATAGTCATTGGATGTGGGGGTATGGGTGGGTTTATAGTCATTGGATGTGGGGGGTATGGGTGGGTTTATAGTCATTGGATGTGGGGGTATGGGTGGGTTTATAGTCATTGGATGTGGGGGTATGGGTGGGTTTATAGTCATTGGATGTGGGGGGTATGGGTGGGTTTATAGTCATTGGATGTGGGGGTATGGGTGGGTTTATAGTCATTGGATGTGGGGGTATGGGTGGGTTTATAGTCATTGGATGTGGGGGTATGGGTGGGTTTATAGTCATTGGATGTGGGGGTATGGGTGGGTTTATAGTCATTGGATGTGGGGGTATGGGTGGGTTTATAGTCATTGGATGTGGGGGGTATGGGTGGGTTTATAGTCATTGGATGTGGGGGTATGGGTGGGTTTATAGTCATTGGATGTGGGGGTATGGGTGGGTTTATAGTCATTGGATGTGGGGGTATGGGTGGGTTTATAGTCATTGGATGTGGGGGGTATGGGTGGGTTTATAGTCATTGGATGTGGGGGTATGGGTGGGTTTATAGTCATTGGATGTGGGGGTATGGGTGGGTTTATAGTCATTGGATGTGGGGGTATGGGTGGGTTTATAGTCATTGGATGTGGGGGGTATGGGTGGGTTTATAGTCATTGGATGTGGGGGTATGGGTGGGTTTATAGTCATTGGATGTGGGGGTATGGGTGGGTTTATAGTCATTGGATGTGGGGGTATGGGTGGGTTTATAGTCATTGGATGTGGGGGTATGGGTGGGTTTATAGTCATTGGATGTGGGGGGTATGGGTGGGTTTATAGTCATTGGATGTGGGGGGTATGGGTGGGTTTATAGTCATTGGATGTGGGGGTATGGGTGGGTTTATAGTCATTGGATGTGGGGGTATGGGTGGGTTTATAGTCATTGGATGTGGGGGTATGGGTGGGTTTATAGTCATTGGATGTGGGGGTATGGGTGGGTTTATAGTCATTGGATGTGGGGGTATGGGTGGGTTTATAGTCATTGGATGTGGGGGTATGGGTGGGTTTATAGTCATTGGATGTGGGGGGTATGGGTGGGTTTATAGTCATTGGATGTGGGGGTATGGGTGGGTTTATAGTCATTGGATGTGGGGGTATGGGTGGGTTTATAGTCATTGGATGTGGGGGGGTATGGGTGGGTTTATAGTCATTGGATGTGGGGGGTATGGGTGGGTTTATAGTCATTGGATGTGGGGGTATGGGTGGGTTTATAGTCATTGGATGTGGGGTATGTGGGTTTATAGGGTATGGGTGGGTTTATAGTCATTGGATGTGGATGTGGGGGTATGGGTGGGTTTATAGTCATTGGATGTGGGGGTATGGGTGGGTTTATAGTCATTGGATGTGGGGGTATGGGTGGGTTTATAGTCATTGGATGTGGGGGTATGGGTGGGTTTATAGTCATTGGATGTGGGGGTATGGGTGGGTTTATAGTCATTGGATGTGATGGGGTATGGGTGGGTTTATAGTCATTGGATGTGGGGGTATGGGTGGGTTTATAGTCATTGGATGTGGGGGGTATGGGTGGGTTTTATAGTCATTGGATGATGTGGGGGGTATGGGTGGGTTTATAGTCATTGGATGTGGGGGTATGGGTGGGTTTATAGTCATTGGATGTGGGGGTATGGGTGGGTTTATAGTCATTGGATGTGGGGGTATGGGTGGGTTTATAGTCATTGGATGTGGGGGTATGGGTGGGTTTATAGTCATTGGATGTGGGGGTATGGGTGGGTTTATAGTCATTGGATGTGGATGGGGGTATGGGTGGGTTTATAGTCATTGGATGTGGGGGGGGTATGGGTGGGTTTATAGTCATTGGATGTGGGGGGTATGGGTGGGTTTATAGTCATTGGATGTGGATGGGGGTATGGGTGGGTTTATAGTCATTGGATGTGGGGGTATGGGTGGGTTTATAGTCATTGGATGTGGGGGTATGGGTGGGTTTATAGTCATTGGATGTGGGGGTATGGGTGGGTTTATAGTCATTGGATGTGGGGGTATGGGTGGGTTTATAGTCATTGGATGTGGGGGTATGGGTGGGTTTATAGTCATTGGATGTGGGGGTATGGGTGGGTTTATAGTCATTGGATGTGGGGGGTATGGGTGGGTTTATAGTCATTGGATGTGGGGGTATGGGTGGGTTTATAGTCATTGGATGTGGGGGGTATGGGTGGGTTTATAGTCATTGGATGTGGGGGTATGGGTGGGTTTATAGTCATTGGATGTGGGGGTATGGGTGGGTTTATAGTCATTGGATGTGGGGGTATGGGTGGGTTTATAGTCATTGGATGTGGGGGTATGGGTGGGTTTTATAGTCATTGGATGTGGGGGGTATGGGTGGGTTTATAGTCATTGGATGTGGGTTTATAGGTATGGGTGGGTTTATAGTCATTGGATGTGGGGGTATGGGTGGGTTTATAGTCATTGGATGTGGGGGTATGGGTGGGTTTATAGTCATTGGATGTGGGGGGTATGGGTGGGTTTATAGTCATTGGATGTGGGGGGTATGGGTGGGTTTATAGTCATTGGATGTGGGGGGTATGGGTGGGTTTATAGTCATTGGATGTGGGGGGTATGGGTGGGTTTATAGTCATTGGATGTGGGGGGTATGGGTGGGTTTATAGTCATTGGATGTGGGGGGTATGGGTGGGTTTATAGTCATTGGATGTGGGGGTATGGGTGGGTTTATAGTCATTGGATGTGGGGGTATGGGTGGGTTTATAGTCATTGGATGTGGGGGTATGGGTGGGTTTATAGTCATTGGATGTGGGGGGTATGGGTGGGTTTATAGTCATTGGATGTGGGGGTATGGGTGGGTTTATAGTCATTGGATGTGGGGGTATGGGGGTTTATAGTCATTGGATGTGGGGGTATGGGTGGGTTTATAGTCATTGGATGTGGGGGGTATGGGTGGGTTTATAGTCATTGGATGTGGGGGTATGGGTGGGTTTATAGTCATTGGATGTGGGGGTATGGGTGGGTTTATAGTCATTGGATGTGGGGGGTATGGGTGGGTTTATAGTCATTGGATGTGGGGGGTATGGGTGGGTTTATAGTCATTGGATGTGATGGATGTGGGGGTATGGGTGGGTTTATAGTCATTGGATGTGGGGGGGGGTATGGGTGGGTTTATAGTCATTGGATGTGGGGGTATGGGTGGGTTTATAGTCATTGGATGTGGGGGGTATGGGTGGGTTTATAGTCATGTGGATGTGGGGGTATGGGTGGGTTTATAGTCATTGGATGTGGATGGGGGTATGGGTGGGTTTATAGTCATTGGATGTGGGGGGTATGGGTGGGTTTTATAGTCATTGGATGTGGGGGTATGGGTGGGTTTATAGTCATTGGATGTGGGGGGGTATGGGTGGGTTTATAGTCATTGGATGTGGGGGGTATGGGTGGGTTTATAGTCATTGGATGTGGATGTGGGGGGTATGGGTGGGTAGTCTGGGAATACAGTCCATATGTTGTTGTGTTTTTTTTAAAATAAAGTTATTTTAATTCAAGTGCAGCGTGTCCTTGTGCGTGAAATAACTGCAGCTCACTTCCCCAATGGACAGATGTCACCCAGCCTGGTGGGACAGATGTCACCCGGCCTGGTGGGACAGATAGCCTGGTGGGACAGATGTCACCTAGCCTGGTGGGACAGATGTAACCTAGCCTGGTGGAACAGATGTCACCCAGCCTGGTGGGACAGATGTCACCTAGCCTGGTGGAACAGATGTCACCCAGCCTGGTGGGACAGATGTCACCTAGCCTGGTGGAACAGATGTCACCTAGCCTGGTGGGACAGATGTCACATAGCCTGGTGGAACAGATGTCCCCTAGCCTGGTGGGACAGATAGCCTGGTGGAACAGATGTCACCTAGCCTGGTGGAACAGATATCACCCAGCCTGGTGGAACAGATATCACCTAGCCTGGTGGGACAGATATCACCTAGCCTGGTGGGACAGATAGCCTGGTGGAACAGATGTCACCTAGCCTGGTGGAACAGATATCACCTAGCCTGGTGGAACAGATATCACCTAGCCTGGTGGAACAGATATCACCTAGCCTGGTGGAACAGATGTCACCTAGCCTGGTGGAACAGATGTCACCTAGCCTGGTGGAACAGATATCACCTAGCCTGGTGGGACAGATGTCACCTAGCCTGGTGGAACAGATATCACCTAGCCTGGTGGGACAGATAGCCTGGTGGGACAGATGTCACATAGCCTGGTGGAACAGATATCACCTAGCCTGGTGGGACAGATGTCACATAGCCTGGTGGAACAGATATCACCTAGCCTGGTGGGACAGATGTCACCTAGCCTGGTGGGACAGATGTCACCTAGCCTGGTGGGACAGATGTCACCTAGCCTGGTGGGACAGATGTCACCTAGCCTGGTGGAACAGATGTCACCTAGCCTGGTGGAACAGATATCACCTAGCCTGGTGGGACAGATGTCACCTAGCCTGGTGGGACAGATGTCACCTAGCCTGGTGGAACAGATGTCACCTAGCCTGGTGGAACAGATGTCACCTAGCCTGGTGGAACAGATATCACCTAGCCTGGTGGGACAGATGTCACATAGCCTGGTGGGACAGATGTCACCTAGCCTGGTGGAACAGATATCACCTAGCCTGGTGGAACAGATATCACCTAGCCTGGTGGAACAGATGTCACCTAGCCTGGTGGGACAGATATCACCTAGCCTGGTGGAACAGATGTCACCTAGCCTGGTGGGACAGATAGCCTGGTGGAACAGATGTCACCTAGCCTGGTGGAACAGATGTCACCTAGCCTGGTGGAACAGATGTCACCTAGCCTGGTGGAACAGATGTCACCTAGCCTGGTGGAACAGATGTCACCTAGCCTGGTGGAACAGATGTCACCTAGCCTGGTGGAACAGATATCACCTAGCCTGGTGGGACAGATAGCCTGGTGGAACAGATGTCACCTAGCCTGGTGGAACAGATATCACCTAGCCTGGTGGAACAGATATCACCTAGCCTGGTGGAACAGATATCACCTAGCCTGGTGGGACAGATGTCACCTAGCCTGGTGGAACAGATATCACCTAGCCTGGTGGAACAGATATCACCTAGCCTGGTGGGACAGATATCACCTAGCCTGGTGGGACAGATATCACCTAGCCTGGTGGGACAGATATCACCTAGCCTGGTGGGACAGATGTCACATAGCCTGGTGGAACAGATATCACCTAGCCTGGTGGAACAGATATCACCTAGCCTGGTGGAACAGATATCACCTAGCCTGGTGGAACAGATATCACCTAGCCTGGTGGGACAGATATCACCTAGCCTGGTGGGACAGATATCACCTAGCCTGGTGGGACAGATATCACCTAGCCTGGTGGAACAGATATCACCTAGCCTGGTGGAACAGATATCACCTAGCCTGGTGGAACAGATATCACCTAGCCTGGTGGAACAGATAGCCTGGTGGAACAGATATCACCTAGCCTGGTGGAACAGATATCACCTAGCCTGGTGGAACAGATATCACCTAGCCTGGTGGAACAGATATCACCTAGCCTGGTGGGACAGATATCACCTAGCCTGGTGGAACAGATGTCACCTAGCCTGGTGGAACAGATGTCACCTAGCCTGGTGGAACAGATATCACCTAGCCTGGTGGAACAGATAGCCTGGTGGAACAGATGTCACCTAGCCTGGTGGGACAGATATCACCTAGCCTGGTGGAACAGATATCACCTAGCCTGGTGGAACAGATGTCACCTAGCCTGGTGGAACAGATGTCACCTAGCCTGGTGGAACAGATATCACCTAGCCTGGTGGAACAGATATCACCTAGCCTGGTGGAACAGATGTCACCTAGCCTGGTGGAACAGATATCACCTAGCCTGGTGGAACAGATATCACCTAGCCTGGTGGGACAGATAGCCTGGTGGAACAGATATCACCTAGCCTGGTGGAACAGATAGCCTGGTGGAACAGATATCACCTAGCCTGGTGGAACAGATAGCCTGGTGGAACAGATATCACCTAGCCTGGTGGAACAGATATCACCTAGCCTGGTGGAACAGATATCACCTAGCCTGGTGGAACAGATATCACCTAGCCTGGTGAACAGAACAGACGTCACCTAGCCTGGTGGAACAGATATCACCTAGCCTGGTGGAACAGATATCACCTAGCCTGGTGGAACAGATATCACCTAGCCTGGTGGAACAGATATCACCTAGCCTGGTGGGACAGATGTCACCTAGCCTGGTGGAACAGATAGCCTGGTGGAACAGATAGCCTGGTGGAACAGATGTCACCTAGCCTGGTGGAACAGATAGCCTGGTGGAACAGATGTCACCTAGCCTGGTGGAACAGATAGCCTGGTGGAACAGATGTCACCTAGCCTGGTGGGACAGATATCACCTAGCCTGGTGGAACAGATAGCCTGGTGGAACAGATATCACCTAGCCTGGTGGAACAGATAGCCTGGTGGAACAGATGTCACCTAGCCTGGTGGGACAGATAGCCTGGTGGAACAGATATCACCTAGCCTGGTGGAACAGATATCACCTAGCCTGGTGGAACAGATATCACCTAGCCTGGTGGAACAGATATCACCTAGCCTGGTGGAACAGATATCACCTAGCCTGGTGGAACAGATAGCCTGGTGGAACAGATGTCACCTAGCCTGGTGGAACAGATATCACCTAGCCTGGTGGAACAGATATCACCTAGCCTGGTGGAACAGATATCACCTAGCCTGGTGGAACAGATATCACCTAGCCTGGTGGAACAGATATCACCTAGCCTGGTGGAACAGATAGCCTGGTGGAACAGATAGCCTGGTGGAACAGATAGCCTGGTGGAACAGATAGCCTGGTGGAACAGATATCACCTAGCCTGGTGGGACAGATAGCCTGGTGGGACAGATATCACCTAGCCTGGTGGAACAGATAGCCTGGTGGAACAGATATCACCTAGCCTGGTGGGACAGATAGCCTGGTGGAACAGATATCACCTAGCCTGGTGGAACAGATAGCCTGGTGGAACAGATATCACCTAGCCTGGTGGGACAGATAGCCTGGTGGAACAGATATCACCTAGCCTGGTGGGACAGATGTCACCTAGCCTGGTGGGACAGATAGCCTGGTGGAACAGATGTCACCAGCCTGGTGGGACAGATATCACCTAGCCTGGTGGAACAGATAGCCTGGTGGGACAGATATCACCTAGCCTGGTGGAACAGAGCCTGGTGGAACATCACCTAGCCTGGTGGAACAGATGTCACCTAGCCTGGTGGAACAGACCTAGCCTGGTGGAACAGATATCACCTAGCCTGGTGGAACAGATATCACCTAGCCTGGTGGAACAGATGTCACCTAGCCTGGTGGAACAGATGTCACCTAGCCTGGTGGAACAGATAGCCTGGTGGAACAGATATCACCTAGCCTGGTGGGACAGATAGCCTGGTGGAACAGATATCACCTAGCCTGGTGGGACAGATAGCCTGGTGGAACAGATATCACCTAGCCTGGTGGAACAGATGTCACCTAGCCTGGTGGGACAGATGTCACCTAGCCTGGTGGGACAGATATCACCTAGCCTGGTGGGACAGATAGCCTGGTGGAACAGATGTCACCTAGCCTGGTGGGACAGATAGCCTGGTGGAACAGATGTCACCTAGCCTGGTGGGACAGATGTCACCTAGCCTGGTGGAACAGATATCACCTAGCCTGGTGGAACAGATATCACCTAGCCTGGTGGAACAGATGTCACCTAGCCTGGTGGGATAGCCTGGTGGGACAGATATCACCTAGCCTGTTGGAACAGATATCATAGCCTGGTGGAACAGATAGCCTGGTGGAACAGATATCACCTAGCCTGGTGGAACAGATAGCCTGGTGGAACAGATATCACCTAGCCTGGTGGAACAGATATCACCTAGCCTGGTGGAACAGATATCACCTAGCCTGGTGGAACAGATATCACCTAGCCTGGTGGAACAGATAGCCTGGTGGAACAGATATCACCTAGCCTGGTGGAACAGATATCACCTAGCCTGGTGGAACAGAGATATCACCTAGCCTGGTGGAACAGATATCACCTAGCCTGGTGGAACAGATAGCCTGGTGGGACAGATATCACCTAGCCTGGTGGAACAGATATCACCTAGCCTGGTGGAACAGATGTCACCTAGCCTGGTGGAACAGATATCACCTAGCCTGGTGGAACAGATATCACCTAGCCTGGTGGAACAGATATCACCTAGCCTGGTGGAACAGATGTCACCTAGCCTGGTGGAACAGATATCACCTAGCCTGGTGGAACAGATATCACCTAGCCTGGTGGAACAGATGTCACCTAGCCTGGTGGAACAGATATCACCTAGCCTGGTGGAACAGATATCACCTAGCCTGGTGGAACAGATATCACCTAGCCTGGTGGGACAGATAGCCTGGTGGAACAGATATCCTGGTGGAACAGATATCACCTAGCCTGGTGGAACAGATATCACCTAGCCTGGTGGAACAGATAGCCTGGTGGAACAGATATCCTGGTGGAACAGATGTCACCTAGCCTGGTGGAACAGATATCACCTAGCCTGGTGGAACAGATGTCACCTAGCCTGGTGGAACAGATGTCACCTAGCCTGGTGGAACAGATAGCCTGGTGGAACAGATATCACCTAGCCTGGTGGAACAGATATCACCTAGCCTGGTGGAACAGATATCACCTAGCCTGGTGGAACAGATATCACCTAGCCTGGTGGGACAGATGTCACCTAGCCTGGTGGAACAGATATCACCTAGCCTGGTGGAACAGATGTCACCTAGCCTGGTGGAACAGATGTCACCTAGCCTGGTGGAACAGATATCACCTAGCCTGGTGGAACAGATATCACCTAGCCTGGTGGAACAGATATCACCTAGCCTGGTGGAACAGATGTCACCTAGCCTGGTGGAACAGATATCACCTAGCCTGGTGGAACAGATGTCACCTAGCCTGGTGGAACAGATATCACCTAGCCTGGTGGAACAGATGTCACCTAGCCTGGTGGAACAGATGTCACCTAGCCTGGTGGAACAGATAGCCTGGTGGAACAGATATCACCTAGCCTGGTGGAACAGATGTCACCTAGCCTGGTGGAACAGATAGCCTGGTGGAACAGATATCACCTAGCCTGGTGGAACAGATATCACCTAGCCTGGTGGAACAGATAGCCTGGTGGAACAGATATCACCTAGCCTGGTGGAACAGATAGCCTGGTGGAACAGATAGCCTGGTGGAACAGATATGTCACCTAGCCTGGTGGAACAGATATCACCTAGCCTGGTGGAACAGATATCACCTAGCCTGGTGGAACAGATAGCCTGGTGGAACAGATAGCCTGGTGGAACAGATAGCCTGGTGGAACAGATATCACCTAGCCTGGTGGAACAGATGTCACCTAGCCTGGTGGAACAGATGTCACCTAGCCTGGTGGAACAGATATCACCTAGCCTGGTGGAACAGATGTCACCTAGCCTGGTGGGACAGATGTCACCTAGCCTGTTGACAGACTCAATCTAATGCTCTTCAAAACAAACAACAGTTGCTATAGAGACAGAGGGATACTTGAAGAATCCATAATTGGGACAAGAAAGGAGCCTGAAGCCAATCTATCTCCTGGCCAAGGTACTCTAGTCCCCTGGCCAAGGTACTCTAGTCTCCTGGCCAAGGTACTCTAGTCTCCTGGCCAAGGTACTCTAGTCTCCTGGCCAAGGTACTCTAGTCTCCTGGCCAAGGTCCTCTAGTCTCCTGGCCAAGGTACTCTAGTCTCCTGGCCAAGGTACTCTAGTCTCCTGGCCAAGTTGCTCTAGTCTCCTGGCCAAGGTACTCTAGTCTCCTGGCCAAGGTACTCTAGTCTCCTGGCCAAGGTACTCTAGTCTCCTGGCCACAGGTACTCTAGTCTCCTGGCCAAGGTACTCTAGTCTCCTGGCCAAAGTACTCTAGTCTCCTGGCCAAAGTACTCTAGTCTCCTGGCCAAGGTACTCTAGTCTCCTGGCCAAGGTCCTCTAGTCTCCTGGCCAAGGTACAAGGTCTAGTCTCCTGGCCAAGGTACTCTAGTCTCCTGCCAGGTGGTGCCTGTGTCCCAAATGGTACCCTAATAGTTATGGGCCCTATTCAAAAGTTGTCAGTGGCAGGCTTTCTTCTGTGTGTGTGTGTGTGTGTGTGTGTGTGTGTGTGTGTGTGTGGGTTGCATATGACTCTATATAACAGGTTGATCATGATGCCACAAAACAGCAATATATTCATATTGTCCAACAGTTGAATGTTTGGTAACATTGTAATACAACCAAATTATTGTCTTGTTTTATGTATCATGATGTGATGTTTCATCCTTCCAGTTTATTCAGAGGAATAACAAAATGGCAGTGCACACACACACACACACACACACACACACACACACACACACACAACCTTAGCCATAAAGGGGAGACTCCTCCCACAACCCCCACCAACAAAGACACTGCTGTCCTGGGAAAACCTTAGCCATGAATGGGGAGACTGCTCCCTGTACAACAACATCACCCCTCCCTCCCTTTTTGTTCTGACTTCATCCTGTGGTCACTTCTGGAGCACAAGTCCAAGAGGCTGGTCCCGGAGGCATCACGGCCTGGAAAGACCCCCAGCCCCCAGGGGAGCCCCGACAGCATCGCCCCTGGGCATAAACACAACACATGAAGGATGTGTGTGTGGCATGCGTGTGCGTTTGTGGCGTGCGTGCGTGTGCGTTTGTGGCATGCATGTGTGTGTTTTCGGCGTGCGTGTGTGTGCGTGCGTGTGCGTTTGTGGCGTGTGTGTGTGTGTGTTTTTGGCGTGCGTGTGTGTGTGTGCGCGTGCTCTGAGAGCCAGCTTTGAACTTCACCAGCCTGCAGTGGGACAGTGAACTGTGGGGTGGGACAGTGAACTGTGGGGTGGGACAGTGAACTGTGGGGTGGGACAGTGAACTGTGGGGTGGGACAGTGAACTGTGGGGTGGGACAGTGAACTGTGGGGTGGGACAGTGAACTGTGGGGTGGGACAGTGAACTGTGGGTCTGTGTAGAAGAGGTCCTATCTAGACAACTCAGACATCTTTTGAATCATTGAACATACTTTTCTAAATGAGTTTAAACAGTGTTTCTGTCATCAACTAAGACCTCTTTATTTTTCTTCAAGGAGAATTATGATTGATGGGTTGAATAGTCTTTGTCTCCCTCTGTTGTCCAAATGAGTTATAACAGAAAGAACAGACTAGTAAAGGACTAAGGGTTCGGGTTGAGGTTAGCACCACCAGGTAGCAGTAGGGTTAGCGTCAAGGTTAGGGTTAAGGTTGGCACCACCAGGCAGTAGGGTTAGGGTTAAGGTTAGCACCACCAGGTAGCAGTAGGGTCAGGGTTCAGGTTAGCACCACCAGGTAGCAGTAGGGTTAGGGTTAAGGTTAGCACCACCAGGCAGTAGGGTTAGGGTTAGCACCACCAGGTAGCAGTAGGGTCATGGTTAGGGTTAAGGTTGGCACCACCAGGTAGCAGTAGGGTCAGGGTTGAGGTTAGCACCACCAGGTAGCAGTAGGGTTAGGGTCAGGGTTGAGGTTAGCACCACCAGGTAGCAGTAGGGTTAGGGTCAAGGTTAGGGTTAAGGTTGGCACCACCAGGCAGTAGGGTTAGGGTTAGCACCACCAGGTAGCAGTAGGGTTAGGGTTAGGGTCAAGGTTAGGGTTAAGGTTGGCACCACCAGGCAGTAGGGTTAGGGTTAGCACCACCAGGTAGCAGTAGGGTTAGGGTTAAGGTTAGCACCACCAGGTAGCAGTAGGGTTAGGGTCAGGGTTAAGGTTAGCACCACCAGGTAGCAGTAGGGTCAGGGTTAAGGTTAGCACCACCAGGTAGCAGTAGGGTTAGGGTCAGGGTTAAGGTTAGCACGACCAGGTAGCAGTAGGGTCAGGGTTAAAGTTAGCACCACCAGGTAGCAGTAGAGTTAGGGTCAGGGTTAAGGTTAGCACCACCAGGCAACAGTAGAGTTAGGGTCAGGGTTAGGGTTAAGGTTAGCACCACCAGGTAGCAGTAGGGTCAGGGTTAAGGTTAGCACCACCAGGTAGCAGTAGGGTTAGGGTCAGGGTTAAGGTTAGCACCACCAGGTAGCAGTAGGGTCAGGGTCAGGGTTAAGGTTAGCACCACCAGGTAGCAGTAGGGTTAGGGTTAAGGTTAGCACAACCAGGTAGCAGTAGGGTTAGGGTTAAGGTTAGCAACACCAGGTAGCAGTAGGGTTAGGGTCAGGGTTAAGGTTAGCACCACAAGGTAGCAGTAGGGTTAGGGTCAAGGTTAGGGTTAAGGTTAGCACCACCAGGTAGCAGTAGGGTTAAGTTCAGGGTTGGGGTTAAGGTTAGCACCACCAGGTAGCAGTAGGGTCAGGGTTAGGGTTAAGGTTAGCACCACCAGGTAGCAGTAGGGTCAGGGTTAAGGTTAGCACCACCAGGTAGCAGTAGGGTCAGGGTCAGGGTTAAGGTTAGCACCACCAGGTAGCAGTAGGGTTAGGGTTAAGGTTAGCACCACCAGGTAGCAGTAGGGTTAGGGTTAAGGTTAGCACCACCAGGTAGCAGTAGGGTCGGGGTTAGGGTTAAGGTTAGCACCACCAAGTAGCAGTAGGGTCAGGGTTAAGTTTAAGGTTAAGGGTTAAGGTAGAGCCGGTGTGTAGACATAAAGCTAGGGTTAGGGACAGGGTTAGGGTTAAGGATTAGGGTAGAGCCGGTGTGTGGACATGAAGCTAGGGTTAGGGACAGGGTTAGGGTTAAGGGTTAGGTAGAGCCGGTGTGTGGACATGAAGCTAGGTTTAGGGACAGGGTTAGGGTTAAGGGTTAGGGTAGAGCCGGTGGGTGGACATGAAGCTAGGTTTAGGAACAGGGTTAGGGTTAAGGGTTAGGGACAGGGTTAGGGTTAAGGGTTAGGGTAGAGCCGGTGGGTGGACATGAAGCTAGGGTTAGGGACAGGATTAGGGTTAGGGTAGAGCCGGTGTGTGGACATGAAGCTAGGGTTAGGGACAGGATTAGGGTTAAGGGTAGAGCCGGTGTGTGGACATGAAGCTAGGGTTAGGGACAGGGTTAGGGTTAAGGGTTAGGGACAGGGTTAGGGTTAAGGGTTAGGGTAGAGCCGGTGTGTGGACATGAAGCTAGGTTTAGGAACAGGGTTAGGGTTAAGGGTTAGGGACAGGGTTAGGGTTAAGGGTTAGGGTAGAGCCGGTGGGTGGACATGAAGCTAGGGTTAGGGACAGGATTAGGGTTAGGGTAGAGCCGGTGTGTGGACATGAAGCTAGGGTTAGGGACAGGATTAGGGTTAGGTAGAGGGTGTGGACATGAAGCTAGGGTTAGGGACAGGATTAGGGTTAGGGTAGAGCCGGTGTGTGGACATGAAGCTAGGGTTAGGGACAGGATTAGGGTTAAGGGTAGAGCCGGTGTGTGGACATGAAGCTAGGGTTAGGGACAGGATTAGGGTTAAGGGTAGAGCCGGTGTGTGGACATGAAGCTAGGGTTAGGAACAGGGTTAGGGTTAAGGGTTAGGGACAGGGTTAGGGTTAAGGGTTAGGGTAGAGCCGGTGGGTGGACATGAAGCTAGGGTTAGGGACAGGATTAGGGTTAAGGGTAGAGCCGGTGTGTGGACATGAAGCTAGGGTTAGGGACAGGATTAGGGTTAGGGTAGAGCCGGTGTGTGGACATGAAGCTAGGGTTAGGGACAGGATTAGGGTTAAGGGTAGAGCCGGTGTGTGGACATGAAGCTAGGGTTAGGGACAGGATTAGGGTTAAGGGTAGAGCCGGTGTGTGGACATGAAGCTAGGGTTAGGGACAGGATTAGGGTTAAGGGTAGAGCCGGTGTGTGGACATGAAGCTAGGGTTAGGATCAGGGTTGAGACAACAAACGCACTGAAAAACAACATGGTGGATAATTAAGATGTTTACAATTTACAAACATGTCCAAGGTTCCTGTCTGTGTAAGTGGGCGTTCCCGCTCACGACCCTATGAGATATCTGGCTTTCTCTACCATCTCTGCGGTTACCACGGGACCGGTCCGTCAACATATTTCCTCTCTCCTGGAACACAAAGCCCTATGGGCGGAAGGCCTACAGATTCATTAGATAGTCATCAAACACATGTACATTTGAGAATCAGAAATACCGTTGACACGACATTACATTGGAACCACGGTCTTCCATTCGCCACATGACTGCGTTAGCCTGCTGAGCTTAAAGATCAAATCGGCATTAGGGGAAAGAGAGTCACTGTTCGCCCTCCCGTTGCTATGGTTTTGGTTGGTGAAATGGAGGAGAGGAGGGTCCAGCAGTGTAGGCAAAATAAATGTCTTTTATTTTTACCTTTAAAAGTCAGTTAAGAACAAATTCTTATTTATTTTATATTATTATATTATTAATTTTCAATGACGGCCTAGGAACACAACTGCCTGTTCAGGGGCAGAGTGACAGGTTTGTTCCTTGTCAGTTCGGGGGTTTGAACTTGCAACCTTCCTAGTCCAAAGCTCTAACCACTAGGCTACGCTGCTGCCCCCATATTGTGCTGTTCTATTGCAGGTGTGATGATGTCAGAGGAAGCTGTGTTGGATGTTTACAGTATCTTCTTTGTTGTAGTAGTAGTACCCCAAACGGACAGGGCAGTTTCACCATGAAGGATTGCAGCTTTAAACCAGCAGCTATTCTACTGAGCCTAAACCAATAACAGCTTTGGATGATATCGTGTGACGGTCTGAGGTTGGAGCCTGGGTCTCCTGCTTTACCATGAGACTGTGTTAGCCCTCTGAGCTTCAACCTAGACATTATCTTGGGCAGCCAACACAAGTCTTCAGGTCTCAGGTAAAGGTGTCTCATCACAGAAGCGTGATACGTCCAAAGCACCTCTGTTATACTTCACTTTCTAATGAAATCAATAAAGCCGGTTGGAGAGGTGATGATGTGTAACCTGACGACCTTGTCTTACCTCTGCCCTGAATTATCCTACGGGAGTCCTGGACTTACCAGGAATAACATGGACCAATTCTAGACTGTTGTGGGAGTTGATTTGATGAAGAAAATCCTGTGCAAGGATTGTGATTTGGCCAGCAGAGGAAGCTGTAATGCCATATTTTAACTGTAGTTCAGTGAGAAAATGACCAGATTCAGTTTGTGGGTGACATACTTGATATATACATTTCTGATGTCTGGTGAATTCCAAAACTCAAGTATGCCTTGAAACTAAATGTTTGTAACATGTATTAATATATTCTAAACAATGTCTAAAACGTCGGAACTACATACTGCACCTTTGACCCCCGTCAGAGCCTGTGTTCACAATGGGTCTCAGAGTACGGCTCCCGAGTGGCGCAGCGGTCCAAGGCACTGCATCTCGGTGCTAAAGGTTCGATTCCAGGCTGTATCACAACAGGCCACGATTGGGAATTCTGTTAGGGAGGCACACAACTGGCCCAGCGCTGTCCGGGTTAGGGTTTGGCCGGTGTAGGCCGTCATTGTAAATAATAATTTGTTCGTAACTGGCATGCCTCGTTAAATAAAGGTTCAATTTAAAACATCAGTAGCCTACTGATCTTGGATTTGTATTCATTTTTTGATCATAATGAATAAGATTACATGGACAGATCCTAGATCAGCACTCCTGCTCAGATGCTTTGTGAATATGGTCCCTGAGGGATCATTGGGTGCTAAGAGGCTTTCTCCAGACATGTACAGATCCTAGATCAGCACTCCTGCTCAGAGGATTTCTCCAGACATGTACAGATCCTAGATCAGCACTCCTGCTCAGAGGCTTTCTCCAGACATGGACAGATCCTAGATCAGCACTCCTGCTCAGAGGCTTTCTCCATCGACTCAAGCTGTAGTTCCACAGTGGCAGGAACTGGACAGCACCCCCTGCTGGCGCTGAAGTAAAGGCTTTTTCCAAGGGGATTAACTGGTTACGATCTGAATATGATTCAACGCCTGCAGTTTGTGTTCTGTATTCTAGTTTCATTGGGCTGAAATTCTGATTCAAGCTATTTTTGTCTTTAGGTTTCTCTTTTTTTTGTGTGTGTGTAAAAAAAATAAGGGATGTAAGTAGATGTAGTCATGATTACATCTGTGATATGTGGGCTGCTTTCCCTCATTACCCTGGTTCTGTTGTTTCTGATGTAAGTAGATGTAGTCATGATTACATCTGTGATATCTGGGCTGCTTTCCCTCATTGCCCTGGTTCTGTTGTTTCTGATGTAAGTAGATGTAGTCATGATTACATCTGTGATGTGGGCTGCTTTCCTCATTGCCCTGGTTCTGTTGTTTCTGATGTAAGTAGATGTAGACATGATTACATCTGTGATGTGGGCTGCTTTCCTCATTGCCCTGGTTCTGTTGTTTCTGATGTAAGTAGATGTAGTCATGATTACATCTGTGATATCTGGGCTGCTTTCCCTCATTACCCTGGTTCTGTTGTTTCTGATGTAAGTAGATGTAGTCATGATTACATCTGTGATATCTGGCCTGCTTTCCTCATTGCCCTGGTTCTGTTGTTTCTGATGTAAGTAGATGTAGTCATGATTACATCTGTGATATCTGGGCTGCTTTCCCTCATTGCCCTGGTTCTGTTGTTTCTGATGTAAGTAGATGTAGTCATGATTACATCTGTGATATCTGGGCTGCTTTCCTCATTGCCCTGGTTCTGTTGTTTCTGATGTAAGTAGATGTAGTCATGATTACATCTGTGATATCTGGGCTGCTTTCCTCATTGCCCTGGTTCTGTTGTTTCTGATGTAAGTAGATGTAGTCATGATTACATCTGTGATATCTGGGCTGCTTTCCCTCATTGCCCTGGTTCTGTTGTTTCTGATGTAAGTAGATGTAGTCATGATTACATCTGTGATATCTGGGCTGCTTTCCCTCATTGCCCTGGTTCTGTTGTTTCTGATGTAAGTAGATGTAGTCATGATTACATCTGTGATATCTGGGCTGCTTTCCTCATTGCCCTGGTTCTGTTGTTTCTGATGTAAGTAGATGTAGTCATGATTACATCTGTGATATCTGGGCTGCTTTCCTCATTGCCCTGGTTCTGTTGTTTCTGATGTAAGTAGATGTAGTCATGATTACATCTGTGATATCTGGGCTGCTTTCCTCATTGCCCTGGTTCTGTTGTTTCTGATGTAAGTAGATGTAGTCATGATTACATCTGTGATATCTGGGCTGCTTTCCCTCATTGCCCTGGTTCTGTTGTTTCTGATGTAAGTAGATGTAGTCATGATTACATCTGTGATATCTGGGCTGCTTTCCCTCATTGCCCTGGTTCTGTTGTTTCTGATGTAAGTAGATGTAGTCATGATTACATCTGTGATATCTGGGCTGCTTTCCTCATTGCCCTGGTTCTGTTGTTTCTGATGTAAGTAGATGTAGTCATGATTACATCTGTGATATCTGGGCTGCTTTCCCTCATTGCCCTGGTTCTGTTGTTTCTGATGTAAGTAGATGTAGTCATGATTACATCTGTGATATCTGGGCTGCTTTCCCTCATTGCCCTGGTTCTGTTGTTTCTGATGTAAGTAGATGTAGTCATGATTACATCTGTGATATCTGGGCTGCTTTCCCTCATTGCCCTGGTTCTGTTGTTTCTGATGTAAGTAGATGTAGTGATGATTACATCTGTGATATCTGGGCTGCTTTCCCTCATTGCCCTGGTTCTGTTGTTTCTGATGTAAGTAGATGTAGTCATGATTACATCTGTGATATCTGGGCTGCTTTCCCTCATTGCCCTGGTTCTGTTGTTTCTGATGTAAGTAGATGTAGTCATGATTACATCTGTGATGCCCTGGTTCTGTTGTTTCTGATGTAAGTAGATGTAGCTGCTTTCCCTCATTGCCCTGGTTCTGTTGTTTCTGATGTAAGTAGATGTAGTCATGATTACATCTGTGATATCTGGGCTGCTTTCCCTCATTGCCCTGGTTCTGTTGTTTCTGATGTAAGTAGATGTAGTCATGATTACATCTGTGATATCTGGGCTGCTTTCCTCATTGCCCTGGTTCTGTTGTTTCTGATGTAAGTAGATGTAGTCATGATTACATCTGTGATATCTGGGCTGCTTTCCCTCATTGCCCTGGTTCTGTTGTTTCTGATGTAAGTAGATGTAGTCATGATTACATCTGTGATATCTGGGCTGCTTTCCCTCATTGCCCTGGTTCTGTTGTTTCTGATGTAAGTAGATGTAGTCATGATTACATCTGTGATATCTGGGCTGCTTTCCCTCATTGCCCTGGTTCTGTTGTTTCTGATGTAAGTAGATGTAGTCATGATTACATCTGTGATATCTGGGCTGCTTTCCCTCATTGCCCTGGTTCTGTTGTTTCTGATGTAAGTAGATGTAGTCATGATTACATCTGTGATATCTGGGCTGCTTTCCCTCATTGCCCTGGTTCTGTTGTTTCTGATGTAAGTAGATGTAGTCATGATTACATCTGTGATATCTGGGCTGCTTTCCCTCATTGCCCTGGTTCTGTTGTTTCTGATGTAAGTAGATGTAGTCATGATTACATCTGTGATATCTGGGCTGCTTTCCCTCATTGCCCTGGTTCTGTTGTTTCTGATGTAAGTAGATGTAGTCATGATTACATCTGTGATATCTGGGCTGCTTTCCCTCATTGCCCTGGTTCTGTTGTTTCTGATGTAAGTAGATGTAGTCATGATTACATCTGTGATATCTGGGCTGCTTTCCTCATTGCCCTGGTTCTGTTGTTTCTGATGTAAGTAGATGTAGTCATGATTACATCTGTGATATCTGGGCTGCTTTCCCTCATTGCCCTGGTTCTGTTGTTTCTGATGTAAGTAGATGTAGTCATGATTACATCTGTGATATCTGGGCTGCTTTCCTCATTGCCCTGGTTCTGTTGTTTCTGATGTAAGTAGATGTAGTCATGATTACATCTGTGATATCTGGGCTGCTTTCCTCATTGCCCTGGTTCTGTTGTTTCTGATGTAAGTAGATGTAGTCATGATTACATCTGTGATATCTGGGCTGCTTTCCTCATTGCCCTGGTTCTGTTGTTTCTGATGTAAGTAGATGTAGTCATGATTACATCTGTGATATCTGGGCTGCTTTCCCTCATTGCCCTGGTTCTGTTGTTTCTGATGTAAGTAGATGTAGTCATGATTACATCTGTGATATCTGGGCTGCTTTCCCTCATTGCCCTGGTTCTGTTGTTTCTGATGTAAGTAGATGTAGTCATGATTACATCTGTGATATCTGGGCTGCTTTCCCTCATTGCCCTGGTTCTGTTGTTTCTGATGTAAGTAGATGTAGTCATGATTACATCTGTGATATCTGGGCTGCTTTCCCTCATTGCCCTGGTTCTGTTGTTTCTGATGTAAGTAGATGTAGTCATGATTACATCTGTGATATCTGGGCTGCTTTCCCTCATTGCCCTGGTTCTGTTGTTTCTGATGTAAGTAGATGTAGTCATGATTACATCTGTGATATCTGGGCTGCTTTCCCTCATTGCCCTGGTTCTGTTGTTTCTGATGTAAGTAGATGTAGTCATGATTACATCTGTGATATCTGGGCTGCTTTCCCTCATTGCCCTGGTTCTGTTGTTTCTGATGTAAGTAGATGTAGTCATGATTACATCTGTGATATCTGGGCTGCTTTCCCTCATTGCCCTGGTTCTGTTGTTTCTGATGTAAGTAGATGTAGTCATGATTACATCTGTGATATCTGGGCTGCTTTCCCTCATTGCCCTGGTTCTGTTGTTTCTGATGTAAGTAGATGTAGTCATGATTACATCTGTGATATCTGGGCTGCTTTCCCTCATTGCCCTGGTTCTGTTGTTTCTGATGTAAGTAGATGTAGTCATGATTACATCTGTGATATCTGGGCTGCTTTCCCTCATTGCCCTGGTTCTGTTGTTTCTGATGTAAGTAGATGTAGTCATGATTACATCTGTGATATCTGGGCTGCTTTCCCTCATTGCCCTGGTTCTGTTGTTTCTGATGTAAGTAGATGTAGTCATGATTACATCTGTGATATCTGGGCTGCTTTCCCTCATTGCCCTGGTTCTGTTGTTTCTGATGTAAGTAGATGTAGTCATGATTACATCTGTGATATCTGGGCTGCTTTCCCTCATTGCCCTGGTTCTGTTGTTTCTGATGTAAGTAGATGTAGTCATGATTACATCTGTGATATCTGGGCTGCTTTCCTCATTGCCCTGGTTCTGTTGTTTCTGATGTAAGTAGATGTAGTCATGATTACATCTGTGATATCTGGGCTGCTTTCCTCATTGCCCTGGTTCTGTTGTTTCTGATGTAAGTAGATGTAGTCATGATTACATCTGTGATATCTGGGCTGCTTTCCCTCATTGCCCTGGTTCTGTTGTTTCTGATGTAAGTAGATGTAGTCATGATTACATCTGTGATATCTGGGCTGCTTTCCTCATTGCCCTGGTTCTGTTGTTTCTGATGTAAGTAGATGTAGTCATGATTACATCTGTGATATCTGGGCTGCTTTCCTCATTGCCCTGGTTCTGTTGTTTCTGATGTAAGTAGATGTAGTCATGATTACATCTGTGATATCTGGGCTGCTTTCCCTCATTGCCCTGGTTCTGTTGTTTCTGATGTAAGTAGATGTAGTCATGATTACATCTGTGATATCTGGGCTGCTTTCCTCATTGCCCTGGTTCTGTTGTTTCTGATGTAAGTAGATGTAGTCATGATTACATCTGTGATATCTGGGCTGCTTTCCCTCATTGCCCTGGTTCTGTTGTTTCTGATGTAAGTAGATGTAGTCATGATTACATCTGTGATATCTGGGCTGCTTTCCCTCATTGCCCTGGTTCTGTTGTTTCTGATGTAAGTAGATGTAGTCATGATTACATCTGTGATATCTGGGCTGCTTTCCTCATTGCCCTGGTTCTGTTGTTTCTGATGTAAGTAGATGTAGTCATGATTACATCTGTGATATCTGGGCTGCTTTCCCTCATTGCCCTGGTTCTGTTGTTTCTGATGTAAGTAGATGTAGTCATGATTACATCTGTGATATCTGGGCTGCTTTCCTCATTGCCCTGGTTCTGTTGTTTCTGATGTAAGTAGATGTAGTCATGATTACATCTGTGATATCTGGGCTGCTTTCCCTCATTGCCCTGGTTCTGTTGTTTCTGATGTAAGTAGATGTAGTCATGATTACATCTGTGATATCTGGGCTGCTTTCCCTCATTGCCCTGGTTCTGTTGTTTCTGATGTAAGTAGATGTAGTCATGATTACATCTGTGATATCTGGGCTGCTTTCCCTCATTGCCCTGGTTCTGTTGTTTCTGATGTAAGTAGATGTAGTCAGATTAGATGTAGTCATGATTACATCTGTTTCTGATATCTGTAGTCATGCTGGGCTTTCCCTCATTGCCCTGGTTCTGTTGTTTCTGATGTAAGTAGATGTAGTCATGATTACATCTGTGATATCTGGGCTGCTTTCCTCATTGCCCTGGTTCTGTTGTTTCTGATGTAAGTAGATGTAGTCATGATTACATCTGTGATATTGGGCTGCTTTCCCTCATTGCCCTGGTTCTGTTGTTTCTGATGTAAGTAGATGTAGTCATGATTACATCTGTGATATCTGGGCTGCTTTCCCTCATTGCCCTGGTTCTGTTGTTTCTGATGTAAGTAGATGTAGTCATGATTACATCTGTGATATCTGGGCTGCTTTCCCTCATTGCCCTGGTTCTGTTGTTTCTGATGTAAGTAGATGTAGTCATGATTACATCTGTGATATCTGGGCTGCTTTCCTCATTGCCCTGGTTCTGTTGTTTCTGATGTAAGTAGATGTAGTCATGATTACATCTGTGATATCTGGGCTGCTTTCCCTCATTGCCCTGGTTCTGTTGTTTCTGATGTAAGTAGATGTAGTCATGATTACATCTGTGATATCTGGGCTGCTTTCCCTCATTGCCCTGGTTCTGTTGTTTCTGATGTAAGTAGATGTAGTCATGATTACATCTGTGATATCTGGGCTGCTTTCCCTCATTGCCCTGGTTCTGTTGTTTCTGATGTAAGTAGATGTAGTCATGATTACATCTGTGATATCTGGGCTGCTTTCCCTCATTGCCCTGGTTCTGTTGTTTCTGATGTAAGTAGATGTAGTCATGATTACATCTGTGATATCTGGGCTGCTTTCCCTCATTGCCCTGGTTCTGTTGTTTCTGATGTAAGTAGATGTAGTCATGATTACATCTGTGATATCTGGGCTGCTTTCCCTCATTGCCCTGGTTCTGTTGTTTCTGATGTAAGTAGATGTAGTCATGATTACATCTGTGATATCTGGGCTGCTTTCCCTCATTGCCCTGGTTCTGTTGTTTCTGATGTAAGTAGATGTAGTCATGATTACATCTGTGATATCTGGGCTGCTTTCCTCATTGCCCTGGTTCTGTTGTTTCTGATGTAAGTAGATGTAGTCATGATTACATCTGTGATATCTGGGCTGCTTTCCCTCATTGCCCTGGTTCTGTTGTTTCTGATGTAAGTAGATGTAGTCATGATTACATCTGTGATATCTGGGCTGCTTTCCCTCATTGCCCTGGTTCTGTTGTTTCTGATGTAAGTAGATGTAGTCATGATTACATCTGTGATATCTGGGCTGCTTTCCTCATTACCCTGGTTCTGTTGTTTCTGATGTAAGTAGATGTAGTCATGATTACATCTGTGATATCTGGGCTGCTTTCCTCATTGCCCTGGTTCTGTTGTTTCTGATGTAAGTAGATGTAGTCATGATTACATCTGTGATATCTGGGCTGCTTTCCCTCATTGCCCTGGTTCTGTTGTTTCTGATATCACTTTTGAAGTGCGACACCATTTGGAAAAATTCAATATTCAAACATAACTAATATAGGGCCACTCAATATGGGTCAAATAGCCGGACTTCCTGACCTATACAGCTAACAGCAGTCCTGACATACTCAAACTCAAACATTTATTTAACTTCAGACAGAAAAAGGGAAATGCAACATTGACGTTGACCAAAGTCTAAAAATAGGCCTAGACTACCGTAGGGTGAAGAACTAGGCCTAGACTACCGTAGGGTGAAGAACCAGGCCTAGACTACCGTAGGGTGAAGAACCAGGCCTAGACTACCGTAGGGTGAAGAACTAGGCCTAGACTACCGTAGGGTGAAGAACCAGGCCTAGACTACCGTAGGGTGAAGAACCAGGCCTAGACTACCGTAGGGTGAAGAACTAGGCCTAGACTACCGTAGGGTGAAGAACCAGGCCTAGACTACCGTAGGGTGAAGAACCAGGCCTAGACTACCGTAGGGTGAAGAACCAGGCCTAGACTACCGTAGGGTGAAGAACTAGGCCTAGACTACCGTAGGGTGAAGAACCAGGCCTAGACTACCGTAGGGTGAAGAACCAGGCCTAGACTACCGTAGGGTGAAGAACCAGGCCTAGACTACCGTAGGGTGAAGAACCAGGCCTAGACTACCGTAGGGTGAAGAATCAGGCCTAGACTACCGTAGGGTGAAGAATCAGGCCTAGACTACCGTAGGGTGAAGAACTAGGCCTAGACTACCGTAGGGTGAAGAATCAGGCCTAGACTACCGTAGGGTGAAGAATCAGGCCTAGACTACCGTAGGGTGAAGAATCAGGCCTAGACTACCGTAGGGTGAAGAACCTAGGGTGAAGGCCTAGACTACCGTAGGGTGAAGAACCAGGCCTAGACTACCGTAGGGTGAAGAACCAGGCCTAGACTACCGTAGGGTGAAGAACCAGGCCTAGACTACCGTAGAGGGTGAAGAATCAGGCCTAGACTACCGTAGGGTGAAGAACTAGGCCTAGACTACCGTAGGGTGAAGAACCAGGCCTAGACTACCGTAGGGGTGAAGAACCAGGCCTGAAGAACTAGGCCTAGACTACCGTAGGGTGAAGAACCAGGCCTAGACTACCGTAGGGTGAAGAACCAGGCCTAGACTACCGTAGGGTGAAGACCTAGGCCTAGACTACCGTAGGGTGAAGAACTAGGCCTAGACTACCGTAGGGTGAAGAACTAGGCCTAGACTACCGTAGGGTGAAGAACTAGGCCTAGACTACCGTAGGGTGAAGAACTAGGCCTAGACTACCGTAGGGTGAAGAACTAGGCCTAGACTACCGTAGGGTGAAGAACTAGGCCTAGACTACGGTAGGGTGAAGAACCAGGCCTAGACTACGGTAGGGTGAAGAACCAGGCCTAGACTACCGTAGGCTGAAGAACTAGGCCTAGACTACCGTAGGGTGAAGAACTAGGCCTAGACTACGGTAGGGTGAAGAACCAGGCCTAGACTACCGTAGGGTGAAGACCTAGGCCTAGACTACCGTAGGGTGAAGACCTAGGCCTAGACTACCGTAGGGTGAAGAACTAGGCCTAGACTACCGTAGGGTGAAGAACCAGGCCTAGACTACCGTAGGGTGAAGAACTAGGCCTAGACTACCGTAGGGTGAAGAACTAGGCCTAGACTACCGTAGGGTGAAGAACTAGGCCTAGACTACCGTAGGGTGAAGAACTAGGCCTAGACTACCGTAGGGTGAAGAACTAGGCCTAGACTACCGTAGGGTGAAGAACTAGGCCTAGACTACCGTAGGGTGAAGAACTAGGCCTAGACTACCGTAGGGTGAAGAACCAGGCCTAGACTACCGTAGGGTGAAGAACTAGGCCTAGACTACCGTAGGGTGAAGAACTAGGCCTAGACTACCGTAGGGTGAAGAACTAGGCCTAGACTACCGTAGGGTGAAGAACCAGGCCTAGACTACCGTAGGGTGAAGAACCAGGCCTAGACTACCGTAGGGTGAAGAACCAGGCCTAGACTACCGTAGGGTGAAGAACTAGGCCTAGACTACCGTAGGGGTCTACCAGCATGGGGGAAGGGGGGATTTGAGCAACGACAGTCTCACAAAACAAGTCCTTTTTAAGTCCACCCCCTGATTAATGATTGATGGGTTTCCTTTTAAAAACACACTAGAGAAATCAATAGGTCGAGAGAATAGTCATTTTAAATCAGTTGAACGGATGTAATCAATTGAGGACTGACAGTAAAAGGGGACAGAATGTCCGGACATGGACTGATACTTGGAAACCGGCCGGCAAGGCCCCTTTTGTAGCTTAGTCTCTGTTAAGTTTGTGAACCTTTCGGGAGGGGGGCTGTTTTGAGTGGTCTAAGTTCGATTGGAGCGTTATTTGCACAGAAATGTAAGATAAACCACTCTGAGTTGGTAAAAATTAGCTGAAAGGGATCGAGTAGCTAGGCTACTGTCCACAAGGACCAAACATTTGGCCTGTAGTGGTAATGGTTAGAAGGATTTTGTCAACTTAATATCAAATGTTTTTTTTTTGTTTTTGTTAACTCCCACCTTAACTAACAATTTTCCTGACCTTCATTTAATAATCCTAACCTGTTATGTTAATCCTCCTAATCTGCTATGAAAAGTCAAATCTGATAAAAGCTGTTGGTGCTTTTAAGAAAACTGGGAACTTGGAAAAATACGAGCTCAAATCTTGACTTCTGTGATCTTCAGGTCGGAATGTTGGCGCTCTAGAAAGAGGCTTGGATGACCGTTCAAAATGATTTTTCCCAGTTGGAGATAGTTTTTAGTTGTCTTGAACGCACTGAAGTGGGAAGTCTGAGATTTATTAGTTCCCAGATGTTTTGAACACGGCATGTACCCCATCTAGTCAAAACAAAAGAACAAGAGAATAAATGGAAACCGACACAGTCTCCCGTATGGAGCCAACACAGACACAGTCCCGTATGGAGCCAACACAGACACAGTCCCGTATGGAGCCAACACAGACACAGTCCCGTATGGAGCCAACACAGACACAGTCCCGTATGG
This sequence comes from Oncorhynchus keta, assembly GCF_023373465.1. Lineage (NCBI taxonomy): Eukaryota > Metazoa > Chordata > Actinopteri > Salmoniformes > Salmonidae > Oncorhynchus > Oncorhynchus keta. The sequence continues at coordinate 73,250 of NW_026290654.1, forward strand.
AGCCAACACAGACACAGTCCCGTATGGAGCCAACACAGACACAGTCCAGTATGGAGCAGACACAGACCCGTATGGAGCCAACACAGACACAGTCCCGTATGGAGCCAACACAGACACAGTCCCGTATGGAGCCAACACAGACACAGTCCCGTATGGAGCCAACACAGACACAGTCCCGTATGGAGCCAACACAGACACAGTCCCAGTATGGGAGCAGACACAGACACAGTCCCGTATGGAGCCAACACAGACACAGTCCCGTATGGAGCCAACACAGACACAGTCCCGTATGGAGCAGACACAGGCACAGTCCAGTATGGGGCAGACACAGACACAGTCCAGTATGGAGCAGACACAGACCCGTATGGAGCCAACACAGACACAGTCCCGTATGGAGCCAACACAGACACAGTCCCGTATGGAGCAGACACAGACACAGTCCCGTATGGAGCCAACACAGACACAGTCCCGTATGGAGCCAACACAGACACAGTCCCGTATGGAGCCAACACAGACACAGTCCCGTATGGAGCAGACACAGACACAGTCCCGTATGGAGCCAACACAGACACAGTCCCGTATGGAGCCAACACAGACACAGTCCCGTATGGAGCCAACACAGACACAGTCCCGTATGGAGCCAACACAGACACAGTCCCGTATGGAGCCAACACAGACACAGTCCCGTATGGAGCCAACACAGACACAGTCCCGTATGGAGCCAACACAGACACAGTCCCGTATGGAGCCAACACAGACACAGTCCCGTATGGAGCCAACACAGACACAGTCCCGTATGGAGCCAACACAGACACAGTCCCGTATGGAGCAGACACAGACACAGTCCCGTATGGAGCAGACACAGACACAGTCCCGTATGGAGCCAACACAGACACAGTCCCGTATGGAGCCAACACAGACACAGTCCCGTATGGAGCCAGACACACGTATGGAGCCAACACAGACACAGACACAGTCCCGTATGGAGCCAACACAGACACAGTCCCGTATGGAGCCAACACAGACACAGTCCAGTATGGAGCAACACAGACACAGTCCCGTATGGAGCAAACACAGACACAGTCCCGTATGGAGCAGACACAGACACAGTCCCGTATGGAGCCAACACAGACACAGTCCCGTATGGAGCCAACACAGACACAGTCCCGTATGGAGCCAACACAGACACAGTCCCGTATGGAGCCAACACAGACACAGTCCCAGTATGGAGCAGAACACAGACACAGTCCCGTATGGAGCCACAGACACACAGACACAGTCCCGTATGGAGCCAACACAGACACAGTCCCGTATGGAGCCAACACAGACACAGTCCAGTATGGAGCCAACACAGACACAGTCCCGTATGGAGCCAACACAGACACAGTCCCGTATGGAGCCAACACAGACACAGTCCCGTATGGAGCCAACACAGACACAGTCCCGTATGGAGCCAACACAGACACAGTCCCGTATGGAGCAGACACAGACACAGTCCCGTATGGAGCCAACACAGACACAGTCCCGTATGGAGCCAACACAGACACAGTCCCGTATGGAGCCAACACAGACACAGTCCCGTATGGAGCCAACACAGACACAGTCCCGTATGGAGCCAACACAGACACAGTCCCGTATGGAGCAGACACAGACAGGGAAAATAAACACCCACAACCAACATGGGGAAAACAGGCTACCTAAGTATGATTCTCAATCAGAGACAACGATCGACAGCTGCCTCTGATTGAGAACCAAACCAGGCCAAACACAGAAATACAACATAGAAAAAAGAACATAGACTACCCACCCCAACCCACACACTGACCAAACTAACACAAAGACATAATAAAAGGAACTACGGTCAGAACGTGACAACTTTATTAGTGTTTCAATGGAACCCAACAAAATCATTTATTGGTTTAATTAAAAATCAATGTCCTCCAAATCAAGGTTTCACAATGAATGGCACCCTTAACAAATGTTATTGTAAATAACACCTACCAAAATTAAACCAGGAATTAAGTTCCACTTATTTAAGTGTATCTAAGTGTTAAGGAACCAACCATTACATTACCATTGAGCCATTACATCACTTCCTGTTTCGCTAGGGTATAAAAATGAGGTAACACGCATGCAATATCCCTTTGTCATCCAAAACCATGAAGAAAAGAACATAACTGGCTGTTCAGAAGGGGACAGATGGTCGTAGACCTTCATAAATCTGCTAATGGCTACAACAAGATCCACAAATGATTGAATATACCACTGAGCACTGTCAGGGCAATTATTTAAAAAATCTAAAGATATGGAACAGTTGAAAACCTCACGGGTAGAGGACGCAAATGCATTTTGCCCCCCAGGATAGGGAGGAGGATCGTCTATCTCACACCGGACACTTCTGATCCCCAGCAATATGGACACCCCCACAATTGCAGTAGTAAAAATGTATACAATTGTCATACTTGAGTAAAAGTAAAGATACCCTAATAGACAATGATTCAAGCAACTTGAGTAAAAGTAAAAGTCTAGAAGTATATGGTTTTAAATATACTTAAGTGTCAAAAGTCAAAGTATAAATTGTTTCACATTCTGTCACGTTCTGACCTTAGTTCCTTTGTTTTGTCTTTTGTTTTAGTATGGTCAGGGCGTGAGTTGGGTGGGTTGTCTATGTTAGTTTTTCTATGATGTTCTATTTCTGTGTTTGGCCTGGTATGGTTCTCAATCAGAGGCAGCTGTCAATCGTTGTCCCTGATTGAGAACCATATTTAGGTAGCCTGTTTTCCATTGTGTTTGGTGGGTGGTTCAGTCTTTGTGTGTCTGCACCAGATAGAACTGTTTCGGTTGTCACGGGTTTGTTTTGTATTTTTGAAGTGTTCAGTTTCTTATGAAATAAGACGAACACTAACCACGCTGTGCTTTGGTCCTCTCCTCCTTCCACCAACGAACCCTAACCACGCTGTGCTTTGGTCCTCTCCTCCTTCCACCAACGAACCCTAACCACGCTGTGCTTTGGTCCTCTCCTCCTTCCACCAACGAACACTAACCACGCTGTGCTTTGGTCCTCTCCTCCTTCCACCAACGAACACTAACCACGCTGTGCTTTGGTCCTCTCCTCCTTCCACCAACGAACACTAACCACGCTGTGCTTTGGTCCTCTCCTCCTTCCACCAACGAACACTAACCACGCTGTGCTTTGGTCCTCTCCTCCTTCCACCAACGAACACTAACCACGCTGTGCTTTGGTCCTCTCCTCCTTCCACCAACGAACACTAACCACGCTGTGCTTTGGTCCTCTCCTCCTTCCACCAACGAACACTAACCACGCTGTGCTTTGGTCCTCTCCTCCTTCCACCAACGAACACTAACCACGCTGTGCTTTGGTCCTCTCCTCCTTCCACCAACGAACACTAACCACGCTGTGCTTTGGTCCTCTCCTCCTTCCACCAACGAACACTAACCACGCTGTGCTTTGGTCCTCTCCTCCTTCCACCAACGAACACTAACCACGCTGTGCTTTGGTCCTCTCCTCCTTCCACCAACGAACACTAACCACGCTGTGCTTTGGTCCTCTCCTCCTTCCACCAACGAACACTAACCACGCTGTGCTTTGGTCCTCTCCTCCTTCCACCAACGAACACTAACCACGCTGTGCTTTGGTCCTCTCCTCCTTCCACCAACGAACACTAACCACGCTGTGCTTTGGTCCTCTCCTCCTTCCACCAACGACAACCATTACACATTCCTTATATTAAGCAAACCAGACGGCATGATTTTCTTTTTTTTTTATTTATGGCTAGCCAGGGGCACACTCCAACACTCAGACATCATTTAGAAATAAAGCAAGTGTGTTTAGTGAGTCCTCCAGATCAGAGGCAGCAGGGATGACCAGGGATGTTCTCTGTTTAGTGAGTCCACCAGATCAGAGGTAGTAGGGACGACCAGGGATGTTCTCTGTTTAGTGAATCCTCCAGATCAGAGGTAGTAGGGACGACCAGGGATGTTCTCTGTTTAGTGAGTCCACCAGATCAGAGGTAGTAGGGACGACCAGGGATGTTCTCTGTTTAGTGAATCCTCCAGATCAGAGGCAGCAGGGATGACCAGGGATGTTTTCTGTTTAGTGAGTCCTCCAGATCAGAGGCAGTAGGGATGACCAGGGATGTTCTCTGTTTAGTGAATCCTCCAGATCAGAGGCAGTAGAGATGACCAGGGATGTTCTCTGTTTAGTGAATCCTCCAGATCAGAGACAGTAGAGATGACCAGGGATGTTCTCTGTTTAGTGAATCCTCCAGATCAGAGGCAGCAGAGATGACCAGGGATGTTCTCTGTTTAGTGAATCCTCCAGATCAGAGGCAGTAGAGATGACCAGGGATGTTCTCTGTTTAGTGAATCCTCCAGATCAGAGCCAGTAGGGATGACCAGGGATGTTCTCTGTTTAGTGAGTCCTCCAGATCAGAGACAGTAGAGATGACCAGGGATGTTCTCTGTTTAGTGAATCCTCCAGATCAGAGGCAGTAGAGATGACCAGGGATGTTCTCTGTTTAGTGAATCCTCCAGATCAGAGGCAGTAGAGATGACCAGGGATGTTCTCTGTTTAGTGAATCCTCCAGATCAGAGGCAGTAGAGATGACCAGGGATGTTCTCTGAATTCCAGATCAGAGGCAGTAGAGATGACCAGGGATGTTCTCTGTTTAGTGAATCCTCCAGAGGCAGTAGAGATGACCAGGGAGAGTGAATCCTCCAGAGTAGAGATGACCAGGGATGTTCTCTGTTTAGTGAATCCTCCAGATCAGAGGCAGTAGGGATGACCAGGGATGTTCTCTGTTTAGTGAGTCCTCCAGATCAGAGGCAGTAGGGATGACCAGGGATGTTCTCTGTTTAGTGAGTCCTCCAGATCAGAGGCAGTAGGGATGACCAGGGATGTTCTCTGTTTAGTGAGTCCTCCAGATCAGAGGCAGTAGGGACGACCAGGGATGTTCTCTGTTTAGTGAATCCTCCAGATCAGAGGCAGTAGAGATGACCAGGGATGTTCTCTGTTTAGTGAGTCCTCCAGATCAGAGGCAGTAGGGATGACCAGGGATGTTCTCTGTTTAGTGAGTCCTCCAGATCAGAGGCAGTAGGGATGACCAGGGATGTTCTCTGTTTAGTGAGTCCTCCAGATCAGAGGCAGTAGGGATGACCAGGGATGTTCTCTGTTTAGTGAATCCTCCAGATCAGAGACAGTAGCGATGACCAGGGATGTTCTCTGTTTAGTGAATCCTCCAGATCAGAGACAGTAGAGATGACCAGGGATGTTCTCTGTTTAGTGAATCCTCCAGATCAGAGGTAGTAGGGACGACCAGGGATGTTCTCTGTTTAGTGAATCCTCCAGATCAGAGGTTGTAGGGACGACCAGGGATGTTCTCTGTTTAGTGAGTCCACCAGATCAGAGGTAGTAGGGACGACCAGGGATGTTCTCTGTTTAGTGAGTCCTCCAGATCAGAGGCAGTAGGGACGACCAGGGATGTTCTCTGTTTAGTGAGTCCTCCAGATCAGAGGCAGCAGGGATGACCAGGGATGTTTTCTGTTTAGTGAGTCCTCCAGATCAGAGGCAGTAGGGATGACCAGGGATGTTCTCTGTTTAGTGAATCCTCCAGATCAGAGGCAGTAGAGATGACCAGGGATGTTCTCTGTTTAGTGAATCCTCCAGATCAGAGACAGTAGAGATGACCAGGGATGTTCTCTGTTTAGTGAATCCTCCAGATCAGAGGCAGTAGAGATGACCAGGGATGTTCTCTGTTTAGTGAATCCTCCAGATCAGAGGCAGTAGAGATGACCAGGGATGTTCTCTGTTTAGTGAATCCTCCAGATCAGAGACAGTAGAGATGACCAGGGATGTTCTCTGTTTAGTGAATCCTCCAGATCAGAGGCAGTAGAGATGACCAGGGATGTTCTCTGTTTAGTGAATCCTCCAGATCAGAGGCAGCAGAGATGACCAGGGATGTTCTCTGTTTAGTGAATCCTCCAGATCAGAGGCAGTAGAGATGACCAGGGATGTTCTCTGTTTAGTGAATCCTCCAGATCAGAGCCAGTAGGGATGACCAGGGATGTTCTCTGTTTAGTGAGTCCTCCAGATCAGAGACAGTAGAGATGACCAGGGATGTTCTCTGTTTAGTGAATCCTCCAGATCAGAGGCAGTAGGGATGACCAGGGATGTTCTCTGTTTAGTGAGTCCACCAGATCAGAGGCAGTAGGGATGACCAGGGATGTTCTCTGTTTAGTGAGTCCTCCAGATCAGAGGCTGTAGGAACGACCAGGGATGTTCTCTGTTTCGTAAGTCCACCAGATCAGAGGCAGTAGAGATGACCAGGGATGTTCTCTGTTTAGTGAATCCTCCAGATCAGAGGCAGTAGAGATGACCAGGGATGTTCTCTTGTTAAGTGAATCCTCCAGATCAGAGGCAGTAGAGATGACCAGGGATGTTCTCTGTTTAGTGAATCCTCCAGATCAGAGGTAGTAGAGACGACCAGGGATGTTCTCTGTTTAGTGAATCCTCCAGATCAGAGACAGTAGAGATGACCAGGGATGTTCTCTGTTTAGTGTCCTCCAGATCAGAGGCAGTAGAGATGACCAGGGATGTTCTCTGTTTAGTGAATCCTCCAAATCAGAGACAGTAGAGATGACCAGGGATGTTCTCTGTTTAGTGAATCCTCCAGATCAGAGGCAGTAGAGATGACCAGGGATGTTCTCTGTTTAGTGAGTCCACCAGATCAGAGACAGTAGAGATGACCAGGGATGTTCTCTGAGTGAGTCCACCAGATCAAAGTAGGGATGACCAGGGATGTTCTCTGTTTAGTGAATCCTCCAGATCAGAGGCAGTAGAGATGACCAGGGATGTTCTCTGTTTAGTGAGTCCTCCAGATCAGAGGCAGTAGAGATGACCAGGGATGTTCTCTGTTTAGTGAATCCTCCAGATCAGAGACAGTAGAGATGACCAGGGATGTTCTCTGTTTAGTGAATCCTCCAGATCAGAGGCAGTAGAGATGACCAGGGATGTTCTCTGTTTAGTGAATCCTCCAGATCAGAGGCTGTAGGGATGACCAGGGATGTTTTCTGTTTAGTGAATCCTCCAGATCAGAGGCTGTAGAGATGACCAGGGATGTTCTCTGTTTAGTGAATCCTCCAGATCAGACAGTAGGGATGACCAGGGATGTTCTCTGTTTAGTGAATCCTCCAGATCAGAGGCAGTAGAGATGACCAGGGATGTTCTCTGTTTAGTGAATCCTCCAGATCAGAGGCAGTAGAGATGACCAGGGATGTTCTCTGTTTAATGAATCCTCCAGATCAGAGGCAGTAGAGATGACCAGGGATGTTCTCTGTTTAGTGATTCCTCCAGATCAGAGGCAGTAGAGATGACCAGGGATGTTCTCTGTTTAGTGAATCCTCCAGATCAGAGGCAGTAGGGATGACCAGGGATGTTCTTCTTTAGTGAGTCCTCCAGATCAGAGGCAGTAGAGATGACCAGGGATGTTCTCTGTTTAGTGAGTCCACCAGATCAGAGACAGTAGAGATGACCAGGGATGTTCTCTGTTTAGTGAGTCCACCAGATCAGAGGCAGTAGGGATGACCAGGGATGTTCTCTGTTTAGTGAGTCCACCAGATCAGAGGCAGTAGGGACGACCAGGGATGTTCTCTGTTTAGTGAGTCCACCAGATCAGAGGTAGTAGGGACGACCAGGGATGTTCTCTGTTTAGTGAATCCTCCAGAGGTAGTAGGGACGACCAGGGATGTTCTCTGTTTAGTGAATCCTCCAGATCAGAGGTAGTAGGGACGACCAGGGATGTTCTCTGTTTAGTGAGTCCTCCAGATCAGAGGCAGTAGGGACGACCAGGGATGTTCTCTGTTTAGTGAGTCCTCCAGATCAGAGGCAGCAGGGATGACCAGGGATGTTCTCTGTTTAGTGAGTCCTCCAGATCAGAGGCAGTAGGGATGACCAGGGATGTTCTCTGTTTAGTGAATCCTCCAGATCAGAGCCAGTAGGGATGACCAGGGATGTTCTCTGTTTAGTGAGTCCTCCAGATCAGAGACAGTAGAGATGACCAGGGATGTTCTCTGTTTAGTGAATCCTCCAGATCAGAGGCAGTAGAGATGACCAGGGATGTTCTCTGTTTAGTGAATCCTCCAGATCAGAGACAGTAGAGATGACCAGGGATGTTCTCTGTTTAGTGAATCCTCCAGATCAGAGGTAGTAGGGTGACCAGGGATGTTCTCTGTTTAGTGAATCCTCCAGATCAGAGGTTGTAGGGACGACCAGGGATGTTCTCTGTTTAGTGAGTCCACCAGATCAGAGGTAGTAGGGTGACCAGGGATGTTCTCTGTTTAGTGAGTCCTCCAGATCAGAGGCAGTAGGGACGACCAGGGATGTTCTCTGTTTAGTGAGTCCTCCAGATCAGAGGCAGCAGGGATGACCAGGGATGTTTTCTGTTTAGTGAGTCCTCCAGATCAGAGGCAGTAGGGATGACCAGGGATGTTCTCTGTTTAGTGAATCCTCCAGATCAGAGGCAGTAGAGATGACCAGGGATGTTCTCTGTTTAGAATCCTCAGATCAGAGACAAGAGATGACCAGGGATGTTCTCTGTTTAGTGAATCCTCCAGATCAGAGGCAGTAGAGATGACCAGGGATGTTCTCTGTTTAGTGGATCCTCCAGATCAGAGGCAGTAGAGATGACCAGGGATGTTCTCTGTTTAGTGAATCCTCTCAGAGACAGTAGAGATGACCAGGGAGGTTCTCTGTTTAGTGAATCCTCCAGATCAGAGGCAGTAGAGATGACCAGGGATGTTCTCTGTTTAGTGAATCCTCCAGATCAGAGGCAGCAGAGATGACCAGGGATGTTCTCTGTTTAGTGAATCCTCCAGATCAGAGGCAGTAGAGATGACCAGGGATGTTCTCTGTTTAGTGAATCCTCCAGATCAGAGCCAGTAGGGATGACCAGGATGTTCTCTGTTTAGTGAGTCCTCCAGATCAGAGACAGTAGAGATGACCAGGGATGTTCTCTGTTTAGTGAATCCTCCAGATCAGAGGCAGTAGAGATGACCAGGGATGTTCTCTGTTTAGTGAGTCCTCCAGATCAGAGGCAGTAGAGATGACCAGGGATATTCTCTGTTTAGTGAATCCTCCAGATCAGAGACAGTAGAGATGACCAGGGATGTTCTCTGTTTAGTGAATCCTCCAGATCAGAGGCAGTAGAGATGACCAGGGATGTTCTCTGTTTAGTGAATCCTCCAGATCAGAGGCAGTAGAGATGACCAGGGATGTTCTCTGTTTAGTGAATCCTCCAGATCAGAGGCAGTAGAGATGACCAGGGATGTTCTCTGTTTAGTGAATCCTCCAGATCAGAGGCAGTAGAGATGACCAGGGATGTTCTCTGTTTAGTGAATCCTCCAGATCAGAGACAGTAGAGATGACCAGGGATGTTCTCTGTTTAGTGAATCCTCCAGATCAGAGGCAGTAGAGATGACCAGGGATGTTCTCTGTTTAGTGAATCCTCCAAATCAGAGACAGTAGAGATGACCAGGGATGTTCTCTGTTTAGTGAATCCTCCAGATCAGAGGCAGTAGAGATGACCAGGGATGTTCTCTGTTTAGTGAGTCCACCAGATCAGAGACAGTAGAGATGACCAGGGATGTTTCTGTTTAGTGAGTCCACCAGATCAGAGGCAGTAGGGATGACCAGGGATGTTCTCTGTTTAGTGAATCCTCCAGATCAGAGGCAGTAGAGATGACCAGGGATGTTCTCTGTTTAGTGAGTCCTCCAGATCAGAGGCAGTAGAGATGACCAGGGATGTTCTCTGTTTAGTGAATCCTCCAGATCAGAGACAGTAGAGATGACCAGGGATGTTCTCTGTTTAGTGAATCCTCCAGATCAGAGGCAGTAGAGATGACCAGGGATGTTCTCTGTTTAGTGAATCCTCCAGATCAGAGGCTGTAGGGATGACCAGGGATGTTTTCTGTTTAGTGAATCCTCCAGATCAGAGGCTGTAGAGATGACCAGGGATGTTCTCTGTTTAGTGAATCCTCCAGATCAGAGGAAGTAGGGATGACCAGGGATGTTCTCTGTTTAGTGAATCCTCCAGATCAGAGGCAGTAGAGATGACCAGGGATGTTCTCTGTTTAGTGAATCCTCCAGATCAGAGGCAGTAGAGATGACCAGGGATGTTCTCTGTTTAATGAATCCTCCAGATCAGAGGCAGTAGAGATGACCAGGGATGTTCTCTGTTTAGTGATTCCTCCAGATCAGAGGCAGTAGAGATGACCAGGGATGTTCTCTGTTTAGTGAATCCTCCAGATCAGAGGCAGTAGGGATGACCAGGGATGTTCTCTCTTTAGTGAGTCCTCCAGATCAGAGGCAGTAGAGATGACCAGGGATGTTCTCTGTTTAGTGAGTCCACCAGATCAGAGACAGTAGAGATGACCAGGGATGTTCTCTGTTTAGTGAGTCCACCAGATCAGAGGCAGTAGGGATGACCAGGGATGTTCTCTGTTTAGTGAGTCCACCAGATCAGAGGCAGTAGGGATGACCAGGGATGTTCTCTGTTTAGTGAGTCCTCCAGATCAGAGGCAGTAGGAACGACCAGGGATGTTCTCTGTTTCGTAAGTCCACCAGATCAGAGGCAGTAGAGATGACCAGGGATGTTCTCTGTTTAGTGAATCCTCCAGATCAGAGGCAGTAGAGATGACCAGGGAAAACAAGTGAATCCTCCAGATCAGAGGCAGTAGAGATGACCAGGGATGTTCTCTGTTTAGTGAGTCCTCCAGATCAGAGGCAGTAGAGATGACCAGGGATGTTCTCTGTTTAGTGAGTCCTCCAGATCAGAGGCAGTAGAGATGACCAGGGATGTTCTCTGTTTAGTGCGTGCATTGGACCATTTTCCTGTCCTACTAAGCATTCAAAAATGTAACAAGTAATTGTGGGTGTCAGGGAAAAATTATGAAGTAAAAAGTACAGAACTTTCTTTAGGAATGTATTTAAGTAAAAGGTCAAGTTGTAAAAAATATATAAATATTAAAGTAAAGTATGGATACCCTCAAAAACGACTTAAGTAGCACTTTAAAGTATTTCAACCACTGCACAATTGACACAGTTTTTACACCAATTCTCACATTCCTTTGTCCAATGTCCTCCGGCACACTTCTCACATTCTGGAATCTCCCTCCACACACTGCTGCAACATGACCATAACTTGGCATCTGAACCTTAACGCTCCCATTGGACAACTGACATATCCTAACATGACTTCATCAGGTAAAGTCTCCTTCAAAACTGAAAAAGGACAGACACAGTCTTCTCAGTTACACCCCGCCGTCACCGGGTCTGCTTCTCACCAGCCATCACAGACAGCCCAGTATTCACCCCATTCAAAGGCACCCTGCTCCAGAGAGCAAACCAGCCACAGGTCTTGTCCCTGGTGGCGTGACGGTGCCTGCTCCTCAGAAGAAACACAGACAGTTATTACAAGTCCAATTCCAGGGATCGCTTATTTCCATTGACTTTCAATATGTACCAATCCTCCAGCTTGGTAAAGATATTCCAGACATGGAGCTTGTTAAAACAGTTTATCTACACAGGATCCAGACAAGAACATCATCACAATGGTAATAATATAATAATAATATAATAATAATAATAATGCCATTTAGCAGACGCTTTTACCAGCGACTTACAGTCATGTGTGCATACATTCACGTATGGGTGGTCCCGGGAATCGAACCCACTACCCTGGCGTTACAAGCGTCATGCCACCAACTGTGCTACAGAAGGACCACTATGGTCTGTAAACGTGAACATTGTGAACCACAAACTTAACATGTTACCAATATGGAATAGAGTTGGGGGTATCCAGCCGTATGGTGTCGCATTAACACATAGTTCTTCATAAGAAATAAGAAGAAATATCTTGCTGCGTTTTGTCGCAGCAGATGTAAAATGCCTCTTATTGTTCACTGGTTCGGCATCAGACGAATTTTGTGCTTCAGTTGAACTTCTCTACTTGGATGAAATTTCTTGAATGGGCTTTCTGTCAGCAGGCAGCGCTCTGAAATATGATGGCCATGGAAACCTCGCTTTTTCCTTGTCACTCTATTGAAGCAACAAAAAACACAGTTGAGTTACCTATATATATATATATATATATATACATACATACATATATACACATACATACAGTTGAAGTCGGAAGTTTACATACACTTAGGTTGGAGTCATTAAAACTCATTTTTCAACCACTCAACAAATTTCTTGTTAAATCATGGAGGATTACACACAATAAAGTCTGGGACTTATTTCCATTGTTAAATCATGGAGGATTACACACAATACAGTCTGGAACTTATTTCCATTGTTAAATCATGGAGGATTACACACAATACAGTCTGGGACTTATTTCCATTGTTAAATCATGGAGGATTACACACAATACAGTCTGGGACTTATTTCCATTGTTAAATCATGGAGGATAACACACAATACAGTCTGGGACTTATTTCCATTGTTAAATCATGGAGGATAACACACTATACAGTCTGGGACTTATTTCCCATTGTTAAATCACGCACAATACAGTGGGACTTATTTCCATTGTTAAATCATGAGGATAACACACTATACAGTCTGGGACTTATTTCCCATTGTTAAATCATGGAGGATAACGCACAATACAGTCTGGGACTTATTTCCATTGTTAAATCATGGAGGATAACACACTATACAGTCTGGGACTTATTTCCCATTGTTAAATCATGGAGGATAACGCACAATAAAGTCTGGGACTTATTTCCATTGTGGGCCTCTTGAATGGGATGAACCTTGACTAGAATACAGTATATACATATGAAGTGGGTAAAACAGTATGTAAACATTATTAAAGTGACCAGTGTTCCATGTCGATATACAAAGGGCAGCAGCCTCTAAGGTGCAGGGATGAGTAACGGGGTGGTCACCCGGCAGTGACAGTGGCTAAGTTCAGGGCAAGGTACTGGGTGGTACCCGGCTAGTGACAGTGGCTAAGTTCAGGGCAAGGTACTGGGTGGTCACCCAGCAGTGACAGTGACTAAGTTCAGGGCAAGGTACTGGGTGGTACCCGGCAGTGACAGTGACTAAGTTCAGGGCAAGGTACTGGGTGGTACCCGGCTAGTGACAGTGACTAAGTTCAGGGCAAGGTACTGGGTGGTACCCGGCAGTGACAGTGACTAAGTTCAGGGCAAGGTACTGGGTGGAGGCCAGTTAGTGATGGCTATTTAACAGTCTGATGGCCTTGAGATAGAAGCTGTTTTTCAGTCTCTCGGTCCCAGCTTTGATGCAACTGTACTGACCTCGCCTTCTGGATGATAGCGGGTGAACAGACCGTGGCTCGGTTGGCTGAGGTCCTTGATGATCTTCTTGGCCTTCCTGTGACACCAGGTGTTGTAGATGTCCTGAAGGGCAGGCAGTGTGCTCCCGGTGATGTGTTGGGCTCACCAAATCAAATCAAATTTATTTATATAGCCCTTCACATCAGCTGATATCTCAAAGTGCTGTCAGAAACCCAGCCTAAAACCCCAAACAGCAAACAATGCAGGTGTAAAAGCACAGTGGCTAGGAAAAACTCCCTAGAAAGGCCAAAACCTAGGAAGAAACCTAGAGAGGAACCGGGCTATGTGGGGTGGCCAGTCCTCTTCTGGCTGTGCCGGGTAGAGATTATAACAGAACATGACCAAGATGTTCAAATGTTCATAAATGACCAGCATGGTCGAATAATAATAAGGCAGAACAGTTGAAACTGGAGCAGCAGCACAGTCAGGTGGACTGGGGACAGCAAGGAGCCTTCATGTCAGGTAGTCCTGGGGCACGGTCCTAGGGCTCAGGTCAGTTGAAACTGGAGCAGGAGCATGGTCAGGTGGACTGGGGACAGTCAAGGAGTCCTCATGTCAGGTAGTCCTGGGACATGGTCCTAGGGCTCAGGTCCTCCGAGAGAGAGAAAGAAAGAGAGAAGGAGAGAATTAGAGAACGCACACTTAGATTCACACAGGACACCGAATAGGACAGGAGAAGTACTCCAGATATAACAAACTGACCCTAGCCCCCGACACATAAACTACTGCAGCATAAATACTGGAGGCTGAGACACCACCCTCTGGAGAGCCCTGCGGCTGTGTACCAGGCGGCGACACAGCCTGACAGGATGCTCTCAATGGTGCATCTGTAAAAATGTGTGAGGGTGTCAAATCTGGGACAAATGCGCCACACATATTTTTATCCCCTAAGTGTTGTTATATCTGACAGATACAAGACAGACACTTCATAACGTGTTTCCTTATTATTTATCTTTAGGTACCTTTTGTTTTTAGCTGTTTATGAATGTGTTGGTCAACGTGTTTCTGTGGGCTATAGCAGTGAATGTCACGGTCGTCGTATTGGAGGAGACCAAGGTGCAGCGTGATATGACTACATATTATTTAATAAGACGAAGAACACCTAAACAAAACGACCGTGACGCTATATTATAAATGTGCATACACAGGCAACTAGACATAGACAATAACCCACGAAATACCCAAAGAAGATGGCTGCCTAAATATGGTTCCCAATCAGAGACAACGATACACACCTGCCTCTAATTGAGAACCAATCTAGGCAACCATAGACATATAAACACCTAGATGATAACCAACCCCATAAACCTACAAAACCCCTAGACAGTACAAAAAACACATACATCACCCATGTCTCACCCTGACCTAAACAAAATATATAAAGAAAACAAAGAATACTCAGGTCAGGGTGTGACAGTGAAGGCCAAAGTCAATGTTTCATCAAATATCTATACACTACCGGCCAAGAGTTTTACAACACCTACTCATTCAAGGGTTTTTCTTTATTTTTTTTTACTATTTTCTACATTGTAGAATAATAGTGAAGACATCAAAACTATGGAATCATGAAGTAACCAAAAAAAAGTGTTAAACAAATCAAAATGTATTTTATATTTGAGATTCTTCAAAGTAGCCAAACTTAGCCTTAATGACAGCTTTGCACACTCTTGGCATTCTCTCAACCAGCTTCATGAGGTAGTCACCAGCACGAGATAGTCACCAGCACGAGGTAGTCACCAGCATGACGTAGTCACCAGCACGAGGTAGTCACCAGCATGAGGTAGTCACCAGCATGAAGGTAGTCACCAGCACGAAGGTAGTCACCAGCACGAGGTAGTCACCAGCATGAGGTAGTCACCAGCATGAGGTAGTCACCAGCATGAGGTAGTCACCAACCAGCAGGTAGTCACCAGCATGAGGTAGTCACCAGCATGAGATAGTCACCAGCATGAGGTAGTCACCAGCACGACGTAGTCACCAGCACGAGGTAGTCACCAGCAGGTGTCACCAGAGGTAGTCACCCAGTCACGAGGTAGTCACCATGAGATAGTCACCAGCATGGTAGTCACCAGCAGTCACCAGCACGACGTAGTCACCAGCACGGTAGTCACCAGCATGAGGTAGTCACCAGCACGACGTAGTCACCAGCATGAGGTAGTCACCAGCATGAGGTAGTCACCAGCACGAGGTAGTCACCAGCATGAGGTAGTCACCAGCACGACGTAGTCACCAGCACGACGTAGTCACCAGCACGACGTAGTCACCAGCATGAGGTAGTCACCAGCACGAGGTAGTCAGGTAGTCACCAGCATGAGGTAGTCACCAGCACGAGGTAGTCACCAGCACGAGGTAGTCAGGTAGTCACCAGCACGAGGTAGTCACCAGCACGAGGTAGTCACCAGCATGAGATAGTCACCAGCACGAGGTAGTCACCAGCATGAGATAGTCACCAGCATGAGGTAGTCACCAGCATGAGGTAGTCACCAGCATGAGGTAGTCACCAGCATGAGGTAGTCACCAGCATGAGATAGTCACCAGCATGAGGTAGTCACCAGCATGAGATAGTCACCAGCATGAGGTAGTCACCAGCATGAGGTAGTCACCAGCATGAGGTAGTCACCAGCATGAGGTAGTCACCAGCATGAGGTAGTCACCAGCATGAGGTAGTCACCTGGTGACGACCTTCTGTTCCTTCGCCCAATTAACAAGTCTGGCTCTCTCTGGCCTCTCCATGCTTCTCTTCTGTCGTTACCCACGAGACGCAACGCCGAACATTCTCTTTCCTTCGCTGTTTGTCTGAAATGACGCACACAGACTTACAATTAAGAGTTGGATGACCGTTCAAAACTATTTTTTTCCCCAGTCGGAGCTCGTTTTTTTTCTGAGTTCCCAGTTGTTTTCACCGCACTGAAATCGGAAGTTGGAGAATTTCCCGAGTTCCCAGTCATTTTGAACGTGGCGTCACTCTCTGGGTTTCCACTAGTTACCACAGCCACAAAGTCAAAATATCATACAAATGTGGCTATATCATAATAATTAATGAAAACTAACATTTGCTTGGTAGTATCAATTTAAGGTTAAGGTTAGTCATAAGTTTAGCAGTGGGTTAAGGTTAGGTTTAAAATGAAATTTTAAGAAGATAAATTGTAGAAATAGGCGGGGTTTATGACGTTTTGTTTGCGGTAACTAGTGAGGACACTGCTCTGGCGCTTTCACGACAACTGTGAACTTGGAAAATGTGTGGTCAAATCATGACTTCAGTGATTTTCAGGTCATAAAGTCGGAGCTCTGGAAAGAGGCACGACTTGGAATTCCAGAAGTCTTGGGCTTACTAAAGTCGGAAGTCGGAGATTTCCGAGTTCCCAGTTGTTTTGAACGCGACATCTCCTATCTCCCTTCGTCGTGACGTAGGGGTGCCTGCACAATCCAACATGGAGTAGCGAGCGATGGGGCTCTAGCGGGGCCACCCCTCGGTAACGCCAGTGCCCATTCAGCAACGCTGAACGGCCCGTCGAAAACCGGGCCCCCAGAATTTAGGAGGCACATGTTTTACCTCACCGTATTACCCTGAGGATTATAAACTTTCGGAGAGTCTTTATTTTACACAAGCAACTGGTTGGCATGACAAGAAAAGGACAGCAGAGAGAGAGAGAGACCTACTGTAGTCTAAGACTGAAGCAAAGAGCGCTGTGTATTCACACAAAGGCAGCGGAAAGATAGGCTTCTACGCGGAATAGAAGGGAAAGGACTGAGGATAGGTGTTGGAAAAAAATGACGAGCAAAAAGTATGCACCCGCATTGGGATATAATTTCAGGTGAAACGAGAAAATGATAGAAGAAACACACCCAAGCGAGTAAGTATTATAATAACATCGTATTCAACTTCATTAGCGCTTTTCATGAGGCAGAAAGGATCGCAAAGCGTTGAAAGCAAATCAAACAAGAATACAATAACACGGCTATATGACACAGTATGTCTGGACTAAAGCTATGATTATCGGCCAGAGTTTAACATTTTGAGTGTTTCAAAAAACGGTTCAAAATTAAGATAGCCGGAGGCAAGTAGGTAACTTTTTAGACCGGGCTAGTAGAAAATCTGACCATAATATCACATGGCACAGATTTTGGACCCGGGCTAGTAAGAAATTGCGTTCTACTAACGTTAACCTGGCTGGCCAGGCAGCTTGCAACAGATGGAGCGATTGTCAAATTGGAACCGCACGTCCTAGACTAGTAAACATCGACTCCAGTATATATATTTCCCTTTGAGAAATACTCAACTAAGTTACGTTTTATTTGTTGGAAATGAAATGCCTTTGGATCTGTTTTAGTTTCAGTCTTTAAAAAATAAAGTATTTTTTTACAAAGTTTGAAAATGGTCTGTGGGCATGGGGGATTAGGCTATAATATATTGACAGTGAAAGCAGAAGAGGACTGGGGGGGTTTAGGGCCCCGTCTTGTTCTAGTCTACTGATTCTGTCTTGCGGAGGGAGAGGAGGGGGAAGGTGGTGGTTGCAGCGTGGGTGGATCGGAAACATGCTGTAAAGAAATCAGCAGTAGGGCCTTTTAAAATGTAACCAAGTTCGAAACTCTAGCGTTGTAAAAGTGACTCTCTCTACGGATGGGAACTGAGCCTGTCGCTTCTCGTTACTTTGCGGTTGATATTGTCTCGTAGCCTATGCAACATTCGTTTAGGCCATCGTTCTGTGTTTGTTTGTTCAAGCTGTGGCTGGGGGAACTCTTTTCGGAAGGAGGATATGAGATATCCGATATGCCCCATCCACCATCTCTTTTCACAATCGCTCTCATTTACATAAGCGTTAAAGGGGGTGGGGGTTGCAGCGTGGGTGGATCGGAAACATGTTGTGAAGCGATTAGCGGCGGTATGGTCTTTTAAAAATGTAACCAAGTTTGAAACAAGTTACAATCTATCGACGGATGGAACAGACTGTCAGACTGTCGTCTGTTATCTCTTTGTAACTATTCGTTTGCTTATTTGTGTTTAGGTCATCGTTTGAAAGTATGTTTGCTTCAAACTGTGACTAGGGGAAGAATTCTTCCCGGGAGCACGTTTCATTCATAAAAACACCAATCGAGGACGACAGGGCTTGTCTTGCAAAACTTACTTGACAACCTCAACCCGTTTTTAAAAAATATGTGTTGATGTTTAAAATCTGTCCCGTAGAATTGCGGGACATTATTGCGTGTCATTATTGTAAGTTTGATCGTTATTCCAGTTTCTTTGCAGCCTGTGCTAACCCCCGGCTATTCATAAAGTCTGAATCATTGTGCCGTGCCTTCCTTTATCTCGCTCAAATCGAAAGCATTTCAAATGTAAACAGAGGCTCGTCAATAGTCTTGGCTTGTAGCTTTCGGAGTTTTGTCTTTGGATCGTTTTAATGTTGTTTAGGCCAGGGATTCCCAAACGTTTTCACTCAGTCTCCCCTTCCAGCATTGGGGTACATTCATGATACAAACTGTTCACACCCTTCTTGTTGGTGGAGAGAGAATTGTGCAGGTCAAGGTTTTTCCGCAATTCTACACATTTTGGCATGAGTTGTATTGAATTTTTTTTTTGTATAGAACATTTAGACGTTTCTATACTTTTACAGCATTCAAGAGTAAGATGAAAGCCTAACTGAGTTTCTTATAAAAAACACACACACACACACACTGGGAGAACCACTGTGATGCAGTTCAATTAGATTTCTAGTAGACTAACATATAGCATAATGTTTGATGCATTGGCCTACTTGTAATTTGTATTTGTAGGCAATATCTTTCTTGTTGGCAACACCTATTCTGGTTTATTCAAGCCTATTATTAATGGCATCAATTTACAGTCTCCTTTATGGTCGATATTCAATAGGCTATTCGCCTTTATAATGCTGCGTGTGCGTGCTGAATCATAGGTAGGCCTATTGCTTTGGAAGCAGAGAGGCTCTGTAGAATGTCAGTCATGCAGATCCTGATAGATAGCTGTCGGAAGGGCGAAGGGCACAGGAGGGGATGTTTGCGTGGCAGTCGCGTGACGCTCGCCCATTCATAAAAACTGTAACCTTCAGCGCACCCCATTCGCCGTGCATAGCTACAGCCAGGGGCCTTGCTACCTTGACATGAGGGCCATTAGTGCGGCAACCAAACAATAAAGACAGGAACCTGTTGTCCTTACACACAGCAGGCCAGGCCAAATGCCCCGTTTGTAAAAAGTTATCTGATTTTATTACAGCAATCGGATGAAATGCATATAAATATAATGATTAGTAAGGGCAAAAGCTGCTGTTTATTAAAATACATATTTGATATGATACTCAATACGCATTTGAAGGCTTTGTTTTTTTTACCCGTAATGACACATTGAATACGTTTACAGGCACACTTATAACGCGATATTAAACTGATTATGGTAGTAGGCAGATTATCCAATAGTACATTAACATTACATTTAAGTCATTTAGCAGACGCTCTTATCCAGAGCGACTTACAAATTGGTGCATTCACCTTATGACACCCACCGGAGCCCCAATAGTCATGTAAACACCTTACTCTGCTTCTCTTAATAGGCTTAAAGTCAAAATCGATTGAAGCATACGGCGATTAATACACCCTGTTTTCTGAACACTTTGACAAATGATTAGGACACGTAAACACATTAATCTGCGCATATGATCTGCGCATGTTCTAGCACCAGCCGAGCGAACCCCTCTTTAGCGCGAGCGAAGTGAGTTAGAAACCACAATGTATGGTTCTTTAGAAGTAGTTTTCACAAACTTATAGAACCCAGAATCAAATATGCTTAGCTAAAAGAACATGGTCGCTAGGGTAGAACGTTTACACTGGCT
Source organism: Oncorhynchus keta (assembly GCF_023373465.1). Lineage (NCBI taxonomy): Eukaryota > Metazoa > Chordata > Actinopteri > Salmoniformes > Salmonidae > Oncorhynchus > Oncorhynchus keta. Next base: position 93,475 of record NW_026290654.1, read on the forward strand.
AACCGGGCTCTATCTGGGCTATCTGCCTTGTGTCCCGCCACCCACCTCTTTTACGCTGCTGCTACTCTCTGTTCATCATGTAGTCACTTTAACCATACCTACATGCACATACTACCTTTTTTGCACTATTGGTTAGAGCCTGTAAGTAAGCTTTTCACTGCAAGGTCTACGACACCTGTTGTATTCAGCGCACGTGACAAATAAACTTGGATTTTATTGGCAATTTTCTGCATTTATCAGAGTGACGTCAGGTAGCCTGATTTCAGATGTGTTCGTGTAAACAGGATTATTACGTGAAATCGTTATTCTTGCAAAGCATGTAAACGTTTTAATTAAACTATTATATTCATCTGACTTTACACAATAATCACATTATTGTAACTGCACTCATTGTCTGCAAAATTAAGGATCCAAATATAAAATGAGTTCTCTGTTGACTTTCTCTCTTTGACACACAAACACACTCACACAGAGAGGACATGCACACATACACACTCACACAGAGAGGACGGAGACACACACTCACACAGAGAGGACATGCACACATACACACTCACACAGAGAGGACAGAGACACACACTCACACAGAGAGGACAGAGATACACACTCACACAGAGAGGACAGAGATACACACTCACACAGAGAGGACAGAGATACACACTCACACAGAGAGGACAGAGATACACACTCACACAGAGAGGACAGAGATACACACTCACACAGAGAGGACAGAGATACACACTCACACAGAGAGGACAGAGATACACACTCACACAGAGAGGACAGAGATACACACTCACACAGAGAGGACAGAGATACACACTCACACAGAGAGGACAGAGATACACACTCACACAGAGAGGACAGAGATACACACTCACACAGAGAGGACAGAGATACACACTCACACAGAGAGGACAGAGATACACACTCACACAGAGAGGACAGAGATACACACTCACACAGAGAGGACAGAGATACACACTCACACAGAGAGGACAGAGATACACACTCACACAGAGAGGACAGAGATACACACTCACGCAGAGAGGACAGAGATACTCATACACACAGAGAGGACAGACACACATACACACTCACACAGAGGACAGACACACATACACACTCACACAGAGGACAGACACACATACACACTCACACAGAGAGGACAGACACACATACACACTCACACAGAGAGGACAGACACACATACACACTCACACAGAGAGGACAGATACACACTCACACAGAGAGGACAGACACACTCACACAGAGAGGACAGACACACATACACACTCACACAGAGAGGACAGACACAAAGAGTGAGAGAAAGACAGAGAGTGAGAGACAGACACAAAGAGAGAGAGACAGACACAGAAAGAGCGAGAAAGACAGACAGAAAGAGCGAGAGAGACAGACAGAAAGAGCGAGACAGAAAGACACAAAGAGTGAGAGAGACAGACAGAAAGAGCGAGACAGAAAGACACAAAGAGTGAGAGAGACAGACAGAAAGAGCGAGAGAGACGGACAGAAAGAGTGAGACAAAGACACAAAGAGTGAGAGAGAGAGACACAGAGTGAGAAAGACACAGAAAGAGTGAGCAAGAGACACAGAAAGAGTGAGAGAAACACAGAAAAAGTGAGAAAGAGACACAGAGCGAGAGAGACACAGAAAGAGCGAGACAGACACAGAAAGGGGGAATCCTAGTCAGTTGAACAACTGAATGTCTTCAACTGAAATGTGTCTTCTGCATTTAACCCAACCCCTCTGAATCAGAGAGGTGAAGGGGGCTGCCTTAATCGACATCCACAGCGCCCGGGGAACAGTGGGTTAACTGCCTTACTCAGGGCAGTTAAACCCACATAATTTTACCTTGTCAGCTCGGGGATTCTATCCATAACCTCTTGGTTACTGGCCCAACACTCTAACCACTAGACCTACCTGTCACCCACCACACACAGACAGAGAGAGAGAGAGAGAGATGGGGAGAGCGAGAACGATTTATCATTGGTCTTGGATGAGGTGAGGTCATTGGAGATTATTGACACTCCAGGCCCCAGAGGGAAAGTTGCATCTAGTAACTGTCAGCTGTAGTTATTGATAACCCTCACATGTCCAGGCAGACACTGTCTATCTTCACCTGTACAGAGGTAATAACTGGACTGTGTGTGTGTGTGCTCGGGTAACACACATGTAAGAGTGGTCAGACAAGTGCAAAAGCTGGAAGAGAATCCCAGTCAATAGCAAACCAAGCTTCCAACCCCCTAAAACCCTTCTGGTCTGAGCCAGCAGGACAGAACTGCTCTGTATAATCCCATTCCATATGACACAGAATGTTTGTTCTACATTATGTATTTCTATCTGATCGTTCTATGTCCGCCCTTCCCTGTCAGCTGTGTGACATCAACAACCTTCACTAAATTCCCATTTGTAAAAAGCGTTTTTCCCTGTTACCTTATTCCGGACGGAAGCTGACGTTACCAAGGTGACTCCCTGGCCTCTCTGGCCTTTTCTCATTTGGACAAAAGTCCATCCTCCACCATTTGTCCTCGCTCCTCCGTGACCCGGAAACCGATAAGTGGCCGAGTGGTGGAGGAGATGTCAATTGAGTTAGTAGGCGAACAGAAGAGAGTCCTCCTGTCCTCAATAGCCACCTGTCATGGAGGACAGTCATGTGTATCCTACCTGAGTCCTTCACGGAGGAGAGTCCTCCTGTCCTCAATAGCCACCTGTCATGGAGGACAGTCATGTGTATCCTACCTGAGTCCTTCACGGAGGAGAGTCCTCCTGTCCTCAATAGCCACCTGTCATGGAGGACAGTCATGTGTATCCTACCTGAGTCCTTCACGGAGGAGAGTCCTCCCGTCCTCAATAGCCACCTGTCATGGAGGACAGTCATGTGTATCCTACCTGAGTCCTTCACGGAGGAGAGTCCTCCTGTCCTCAATAGCCACCTGTCATGGAGGACAGTCATGTGTATCCTACCTGAGTCCTTCACGGAGGAGAGTCCTCCTGTCCTCAATAGCCACCTGTCATGGAGGACAGTCATGTGTATCCTACCTGAGTCCTTCACGGAGGAGAGTCCTCCCGTCCTCAATAGCCACCTGTCATGGAGGACAGTCATGTGTATCCTACCTGAGTCCTTCACGGAGGAGAGTCCTCCTGTCCTCAATAGCCACCTGTCATGGAGGACAGTCATGTGTATCCTACCTGAGTCCTTCACGGAGGAGAGTCCTCCCGTCCTCAATAGCCACCTGTCATGGAGGACAGTCATGTGTATCCTACCTGAGTCCTTCACGGAGGAGAGTCCTCCTGTCCTCAATAGCCACCTGTCATGGAGGACAGTCATGTGTATCCTACCTGAGTCCTTCACGGAGGAGAGTCCTCCTGTCCTCAATAGCCACCTGTCATGGAGGACAGTCATGTGTATCCTACCTGAGTCCTTCACGGAGGAGAGTCCTCCCCGGAAGTCCTTTGAATCAGCCACCTGTCATGGAGGACAGTCACTAAATGTCTTCCAACTAGTCCTTCATTTGTTTTGAGTCCTCCTTCCTACATTTAGCCACCTGTCATGGAGGACAGTCATGTGTATCCTACCTGAGTCCTTCACGGAAGACTTTTGACATTTGTCACGCCCCCTTTGATTCAGCTGTTGTTTCGTTAGAGGAGAAAAGCTACTACTAAATGTCTTGCACAACTATCTTCATTTGTTTTGATCACTTTATACATTTATTCCACCCCTGTGAACTTCATTTACATAATGACACACAAGTGGAGGAGAGTGTAATTTCATAAAGGTGCGTTTTTATCCACTTCCCCTCTCCTCCATTACCTCTGACCTTTTCAAAAGGATACAAGAGAGGACTCAGGAGCGAGGACGCAGGAGTTGAGCAAATCCATGACAAGAACAAACATGAGAACCCATATAGAAAATAAATCCATGACAAGAACAAACATGAGAACACGTATTGAAAATGAATCCATGACAAGAACAAACATGAGAACCTGTATTGAAAATAAATCCATGACAAGAACAAACATGAGAACTTGTATTGAAAATAAATCCATGACAAGAACAAACATGAGAACCTGTATTGAAAATAAATCCATGACAAGAACAAACATGAGAACTTGTATTGAAAATAAATCCATGACAAGAACAAACATGAGAACCTGTATTGAAAATAAATCCATGACAAGAACAAACATGAGAACCTGTATTGAAAATAAATCCATGACAAGAACAAACATGAGAACCTGTATTGAAAATAGCCATTGTTTGGGGCCCTGATAGAGAACCTTACAGAAATACAATGAAAATCCGTTGTTTGTTGCCCTGATATGACTAGAATGGTTCTTCCTATAATTAGAATGATCAATGTGACTAGAATGGTTCTTCCTATAATTAGAATGATCAATATGACTAGAATGGTTCTTCCTATAATTAGAATGATCAATATGACTAGAACGGTTCTTCCTATAATTAGAATGATCAATATGACTAGAATGGTTCTTCCTATAATTAGAATGATCAATATGACTAGAACGGTTCTTCCTATAATTAGAATGATCAATATGACTAGAATGGTTCTTCCTATAATTAGAATGATCAATATGACTAGAATGGTTCTTCCTATAATTAGAATGATCAATATGACTAGAATGGTTCTTCCTATAATTAGAATGATCAATATGACTAGAATGGTTCTTCCTATAATTAGAATGATCAATATGACTAGAATGGTTCTTCCTATAATTAGAATGATCAATGTGACTAGAATGGTTCTTCCTATAATTAGAATGATCAATATGACTAGAATGGTTCTTCCTATAATTAGAATGATCAATATGACTAGAATGGTTCTTCCTATAATTAGAATGATCAATATGACTAGAATGGTTCTTCCTATAATTAGAATGAATGATAGAATGGTTCTTCCTATAATTGTGACTAGAATGGTTCTTCCTATAATTAGAATGATCAATATGACTAGAATGGTTCTTCCTATAATTAGAATGATCAATGTGACTAGAATTGTTCTTCCTATAATTAGAATGATCAATATGACTATAATGGTTCTTCCTATAATTAGAATGATCAATGTGACTAGAATGGTTCTTCCTATAATTAGAATGATCAATGTGACTAGAATGGTTCTTCCTATAATTAGAATGATCAATATGACTAGAATGGTTCTTCCTATAATGATAGCCTGTCATGATCGGGTTATTGTATGTCATATGCAAACTAGGAATATGAGTAGATCAGCCAACCTCTATGTCCATAACTGACCCCAGTCTGTCTGTAGGTAGTCTACCAGTCCCTTGGTGCAGCAACTGACCCCAGTCTGTCTGTAGGTAGTCTACCAGTCCCTTGGTGCAGCAACTGACCCCAGTCTGTCTGTAGGTAGTCTACCAGTCCCTTGGTGCAGCAACTGACCTCACTGCCACTAGGTAGTCAATCACACAGAATGGGTCTGCCCCTCAGGTCTGCAGCTGGCCTCACTGCCTCTATCTCTATCACACAGAATGGGTCTGCCCCTCAGGTCTGCAGCTGGCCTCACTGCCTCTATCTCTATCACACAGAATGGGTCTGCCCCTCAGGTCTGCAGCTGGCCTCACTGCCTCTATCTCTATCACACAGAATGGGTCTGCCCCTCAGGTCTGCAACTGGCCTCACTGCCTCTATCTCTATCACACAGAATGGGTCTGCCCTTCAGGTCTGTCTGTAGGCAGTCTGGCCTCACTGACCCCAGTCTGTCTGTAGGTAGTCTACCATCTTGGTGCAGCAACTGACCCCAGTCTGTCTGAATAGTCTACCAGTCCCTGGTGCAGCAACTGACCCCAGTCTGTCTGTAGGTCTGCAGTCCCTGGCCTCACTGACCCCAGTCTGTCTGTATCTCTGCAGCAACTGACCCCAGTCTGTCTGTACAGTCTACCAATGGGTCTGCAGCAACTGACCCCCTCAGGTCTGCAACTGGCCTCACTGCCTCTATCTCTATCACACAGAATGGGTCTGCCCCTCAGGTCTGCAACTGGCCTCACTGCCTCTATCTCTATTACACAGAATGGGTCTGCCCCTCAGGTCTGCAGCTGGCCTCACTGCCTCTATCTCCTGAAGCAGGCCTAGGTAACAGATTAGAATCCCATCACACAGTCTACCTGAAGCAGGCCTAGGTAACAGATTAGAATCCCATCACACAGTCTACCTGAAGCAGGTCTAGGTAACAGATTAGAATCCCATCACACAGTCTACCTGAAGCAGGCCTAGGTAACAGATTAGAATCCCATCACACAGTCTACCTGAAGCAGGCCTAGGTAACAGATTAGAATCCCATCACACAGTCTACCTGAAGCAGGCCTAGGTAACAGATTAGAATCCCATCACACAGTCTACCTGAAGCAGGCCTAGGTAACAGATTAGAATCCCATCACACAGTCTACCTGAAGCAGGCCTAGGTAACAGATTAGAATCCCATCACACACAGTCTACCTGAAGCAGGCCTAGGTAACAGATTAGAATCCCATCACACAGTCTACCTGAAGCAGGCCTAGGTAACAGATTAGAATCCCATCACACAGTCTACCTGAAGCAGGCCTAGGTAACAGATTAGAATCCCATCACACAGTCTACCTGAAGAAGGCCTAGGTAACAGATTAGAATCCCATCACACAGTCTACCTGAAGCAGGTCTAGGTAACAGATTAGAATCCCATCACACAGTCTACCTGAAGCAGGCCTAGGTAACAGATTAGAATCCCATCACACAGTCTACCTGAAGCAGGCCTAGGTAACAGATTAGAATCCCATCACACAGTCTACCTGAAGCAGGCCTAGGTAACAGATTAGAATCCCATCACACAGTCTACCTGAAGCAGGCCTAGGTAACAGATTAGAATCCCATCACACAGTCTACCTGAAGCAGGTCTAGGTAACAGATTAGAATCCCATCACACAGTCTACCTGAAGCAGGCCTAGGTAACAGATTAGAATCCCATCACACAGTCTACCTGAAGCAGGTCTAGGTAACAGATTAGAATCCCATCACACAGTCTACCTGAAGCAAGCCTAGGTAACAGATTAGAATCCCATCACACAGTCTGGTAGGAAGGAGTGGTGGAGGGATGGACGCCACTCAGACAGACAGACTCTGTTTTTTAATGACCTGTGTGTTTGATGAGGTGTGACCACGAGGGAGGGTTTGGAAGGAGCCAGGATAGGCAGAAGTTAGTAGCTGTCGTGTGTGTGTGTGTTCTCTCTCCAGTGTCTGGTTGTGTGTGTGTGTGTTCTCTCTCCAGTGTCTGTGTGTGTGTGTGTGTTCTCTCTCGTGTGTGTGTGTGTGTGTGTGTGTGTGTGTGTGTGTGTGTGTGTGTGTGTGTGTGTGTGTGTGTGTGTGTGTGTGTGTGTGTGTGTGTGTGTGTGTGTGTGTGTGTGTGTGTGTGTGTGTGTTCTCTCTCCAGTGTGTGTGTGTGAGTGTGTGTGTGTTCTCTCTCCAGTGTGTGGTTATGTGCACACCCCTCTCTTGCCCGGTGCAGTAGGTCTGTGTTGTGGCCTGACCTCAGATTATAGGGTCTGTCTGTCTGCTGTGTTTCACCCTGCTGTCGTCACAGGGTGGATATGTTACTACCCTCTCATATGAATTCCTCTCCGTTCAGACCAGATCTACAGCCTATCTTTATCACAGTGAGACAGACCAGCTAGACAGTCTTATGTCATTGTGGATGAGACCTACTCTTCGTGTTTTTATTTGGCCAGTTTCAACAAAAATACATACGTCTGTCATATATTTAGAGTCTGGTGGCTGTATGCAGACTGAAGGCAGAGACGCTGTCTGCTGGTGACTCATGCAGCGTGTGTGTGTGTGTGTGTGTGTGTGTGTGTGTGAGGCAGACTCAATCCATCCTACTAGTGGGATGTGTATGTGTGGATTCTGAGCTCTCCTAGAAATCCAGACAGTATTGGAGCAGAGCTGCCTGCACAACGCTGGTCATAACACTTTGGTTGGCTGGCTGGCTCTGGTAGTGTGTGTGTGTGTGTGTGTGTGTGTGTGTGTGTGTGTGTGTGTGTGTGTGTGTGTGTGTGTGTGTGTGTGTGTGTGTGTGTGTGTGTGTGTGTGTGTGTGTGTGTGTACGAGGTTAGCCACCTGTGTGTGTCCCTTCCAATTCCAATGAACTAAAGTCTCACGTAGTTGGTCAGATGCTTGATGAAGTTCTGGGTCCATACATGACTGGCTGGCAGGCAGGCAGTTAGTTAGTTAGTTAGTTAGTTAGTTAGTTAGTTAGTTAGTTAAACACTTGAGAATTAATTGTAGTCTACTGAATTGACTGAAGAGCTTGTGCATTATGTTGTATGGACCTCCACTAGTTTGCATGGTTCTGTTCTGACTTACATGGTGTTGTGTTGTTGGTACCCTGATGGTTCTGTTCTGACTCACATGGTGTTGTGTTGTTGGTACCCTGATGGTTCTGTTCTGTCTTACATGGTGTTGTTGGTATGGTTCTGTTCTGTCTTACATGGTGTTGATGGTTCTGTTCTGTCTTACATGGTGTTGTGTTGTTGGTACCCTGATGGTTCTGTTCTGACTCACATGGTGTTGTGTTGTTGGTACCCTGATGGTTCTGTTCTGACTCACATGGTGTTGTGTTGTTGGTACCCTGATGGTTCTGTTCTGTCTTACATGGTGTTGTTGGTACCCTGATGGTTCTGTTCTGTCTTACATGGTGTTGTGTTGTTGGTACCCTGATGGTTCTGTTCTGTCTTACATGATGTTGTGTTGTTGGTACCCTGATGGTTCTGTTCTGTCTTACATGATGTTGTGTTGTTGGTACCCTGATGGTTCTGTTCTGTCTCACATGGTGTTGTGTTGTTGGTACCCTGATGGTTCTGTTCTGACTTACATGGTGTTGTGTTGTTGGTACCCTGATGGTTCTGTTCTGTCTTACATGATGTTGTGTTGTTGGTACCCTGATGGTTCTGTTCTGTCTTACATGGTGTTGTGTTGTTGGTACCCTGATGGTTCTGTTCTGACTTACATGGTGTTGTGTTGTTGGTACCCTGATGGTTCTGTTCTGTCTTACATGGTGTTGTGTTGTTGGTACCCTGATGGTTCTGTTCTGACTTACATGGTGTTGTGTTGTTGGTACCCTGATGGTTCTGTTCTGTCTTACATGGTGTTGTGTTGTTGGTACCCTGATGGTTCTGTTCTGTCTTACATGGTGTTGTTGGTACCCTGATGGTTCTGTTCTGTCTTACATGGTGTTGTGTTGTTGGTACCCTGATGGTTCTGTTCTGACTTACATGGTGTTGTGTTGTTGGTACCCTGATGGTTCTGTTCTGACTTACATGGTGTTGTGTTGTTGGTACCCTGATGGTTCTGTTCTGACTTACATGGTGTTGTGTTGTTGGTACCCTGATGGTTCTGTTCTGTCTTACATGGTGTTGTGTTGTTGGTACCCTGATGGTTCTGTTCTGACTTACATGGTGTTGTGTTGTTGGTACCCTGATGGTTCTGTTCTGTCTTACATGGTGTTGTTGGTACCCTGATGGTTCTGTTCTGTCTTACATGGTGTTGTGTTGTTGGTACCCTGATGGTTCTGTTCTGACTTACATGGTGTTGTGTTGTTGGTACCCTGATGGTTCTGTTCTGTCTTACATGGTGTTGTGTTGTTGGTACCCTGATGGTTCTGTTCTGACTCACATGGTGTTGTGTTGTTGGTACCCTGATGGTTCTGTTCTGACTTACATGGTGTTGTTGGTATGGTTCTGTTCCTTACTGATGGTTCTGTTCTGTCTTACATGGTGTTGTGTTGTTGGTACCCTGATGGTTCTGTTCTGACTTACATGGTGTTGTGTTGTTGGTACCCTGATGGTTCTGTTCTGTCTTACATGGTGTTGTTGGTACCCTGATGGTTCTGTTCTGACTTACATGGTGTTGTGTTGTTGGTACCCTGATGGTTCTGTTCTGTCTTACATGGTGTTGTGTTGTTGGTACCCTGATGGTTCTGTTCTGTCTTACATGGTGTTGTGTTGTTGGTACCCTGATGGTTCTGTTCTGTCTTACATGGTGTTGTGTTGTTGGTACCCTGATGGTTCTGTTCTGACTTACATGGTGTTGTTGGTACCCTGATGGTTCTGTTCTGTCTTACATGGTGTTGTTGGTACCCTGATGGTTCTGTTCTGACTTACATGGTGTTGTGTTGTTGGTACCCTGATGGTTCTGTTCTGACTTACATGGTGTTGTGTTGTTGGTACCCTGATGGTTCTGTTCTGACATGGTGTTGTGTTGTTGGTACCCTGATGGTTCTGTTCTGACTTACATGGTGTTGTGTTGTTGGTACCCTGATGGTTCTGTTCTGACTTACATGGTGTTGTGTTGTTGGTACCCTGATGGTTCTGTTCTGACTTACATGGTGTTGTGTTGTTGGTACCCTGATGGTTCTGTTCTGACTTACATGGTGTTGTGTTGTTGGTACCCTGATGGTTCTGTTCTGTCTTACATGGTGTTGTGTTGTTGGTACCCTGATGGTTCTGTTCTGACTTACATGGTGTTGTGTTGTTGGTACCCTGATGGTTCTGTTCTGACTTACATGGTGTTGTGTTGTTGGTACCCTGATGGTTCTGTTCTGACTTACATGGTGTTGTTGGTACCCTGATGGTTCTGTTCTGACTCACATGGTGTTGTGTTGTTGGTACCCTGATGGTTCTGTTCTGACTCACGTGGTGTTGTGCTGTTGGTACCCTGATGGTAATCAGGTAGACTAAACTGTATGGAGGACAGATAGACTGATGGCCATATAGACTAGCCAGTAGAAATGAACAGAATACAGGCTATCACCCCAAATTACCTCACAACACCATTCACTTCAGTCATTCTTTACAATTTCCTCTACTCTCCCTCCCCCACCTCCTCCCCTACCCGTCCTCTCCTCCTCCTCCTCTGTCCTGTGTAGTTATTGAGAGGAGGCTGGGCTGGGGTTGTATCAGGTTACCTACCATACAGTATACGGCTGGACCCTCAATGAAGTCTCTCTATTTCTATCAATGAAGTCTCTCTATTTCTCTCAATGAAGAGTCTCTCTCAATGAAGTCTCTATTTCTCTCAATGAAGAGTCTCTCTCAATGAAGTCTGTCTCTCTATTTCTGTCAATGAAGTCTCTCTATTTCTATCAATGAAGTCTCTCTATTTCTCTCAATGAAGAGTCTCTCTCAATGAAGTCTGTCTCTCTATTTCTCTCAATGAAGTCTCTCTCTCTCTCAATGAAGTCTGTCTCTCTCTCTCTCTCTCTTTCTCTCAATGAAGTCTGTCTCTCTCTCAATGAAGTTTCTTTCTCTCAATGAAGTCTCTCTCTCTCTCAATGAAGTCTCTCTCTCTCTCTCTCTCTCTCTCTCTCTCTCTCTCTCTCTCTCTCTCTCTCTCTCTCTCTCTCTCTCAATTAAGTCTCTCTCTCTCTCCCCCCTCTCTCTCTCACTCTCTCTCTCCCCTCTCTCAATTAAGTCTCTCTCTCTCTTTCTCTCAATGAAGTCTCTCTCTCTGTTGTATTTAGAACCCTAGTACTATTGGTTAGTTGTATTTAGAACCCCAGTACTATTGGTTAGTTGTATTTAGAACCCTAGTACTATTGATTAGTTGTATTTAGAACCCCAGTACTATTGATTAGTTGTATTTAGAACCCCAGTACTATTGATTAGTTGTATTTAGAACCCCAGTACTATTGATTAGTTGTATTTAGAACCCTAGTACTATTGATTAGTTGTATTTAGAACCCTAGTACTATTGATTAGTTGTATTTAGAACCCTAGTACTATTGATTAGTTGTATTTAGAACCCCATTACTATTGATTAGTTGTATTTAGAACCCTAGTACTATTGATTAGTTGTATTTAGAACCCCAGTACTATTGATTAGTTGTATTTAGAACCCCAGTACTATTGATTAGTTGTATTTAGAACCCCAGTACTATTGATTAGTTGTATTTAGAACCCTAGTACTATTGATTAGTTGTATTTAGAACCCTAGTACTATTGATTAGTTGTATTTAGAACCCAAGTACTATTGATTAGTTGTATTTAGAACCCCAGTACTATTGATTAGTTGTATTTAGAACCCTAGTACTATTGATTAGTTGTATTTAGAACCCTAGTACTATTGATTAGTTGTATTTAGAACCCCAGTACTATTGATTAGTTGTATTTAGAACCCTAGTACTATTGATTAGTTGTATTTAGAACCCTAGTACTATTGATTAGTTGTATTTAGAACCCTAGTACTATTGATAAGTTGTATTTAGAACCCTAGTACTATTGATTACTTGTATTTAGAACCCTAGTAATATTGATTAGTTTTATATGATGGAAGGTGATTTATAACCACAGTACTATTGATTAGTTGTATTTAGAACCCTAGTACTATTGATTAGTTGTATATGATGGAAGGTGATTTATAACCACAGTACTATTGATTAGTTGTATTTAGAACCCTAGTACTATTGATTAGTTGTATATGATGGAAGGTGATTTATAACCACAGTACTATTGATTAGTTGTATTTAGAACCCTAGTACTATTGATTAGTTGTATATGATGGAAGGTGATTTATAACCACAGTACTATTGATTAGTTGTATTTAGAACCCTAGTACTATTGATTAGTTGTATATGATGGAAGGTGATTTATAACCACAGTACTATTGATTAGTTGTATTTAGAACCCTAGTACTATTGATTAGTTGTATATGATGGAAGGTGATTTATAACCACAGTACTATTGATTAGTTGTATTTAGAACCCTAGTACTATTGATTAGTTGTATATGATGGAAGGTGATTTATAACCACAGTACTATTGATTAGTTGTATATGATGGAAGGTGATTTATAACCACAGTACTATTGATTAGTTGTATATGATGGGCGGTGATTTATAACCACATTACTATTGATTAGTTGTATTTAGAACCCTAGTACTATTGATTAGTTGTATATGATGGAAGGTGATTTATAACCACAGTACTATTGATTAGTTGTATATGATGGAAGGTGATTTATAACCACAGTACTATTGATTAGTTGTATATGATGGAAGGTGATTTATAACCACAGTACTATTGATTAGTTGTATTTAGAACCCTAGTACTATTGATTAGTTGTATATGATGGAAGGTGATTTATAACCACAGTACTATTGATTAGTTGTATATGATGGAAGGTGATTTATAACCACAGTACTATTGATTAGTTGTATTTAGAACCCTAGTACTATTGATTAGTTGTATATGATGGAAGGTGATTTATAACCACAGTACTATTGATTAGTTGTATTTAGAACCCTAGTACTATTGATTAGTTGTATATGATGGAAGGTGATTTATAACCACAGTACTATTGATTAGTTGTATTTAGAACCCTAGTACTATTGATTAGTTGTATATGATGGAAGGTGATTTATAACCCTAGTACTATTGATTAGTTGTATATGATGGAAGGTGATTTATAACCACAGTACTATTGATTAGTTGTATTTAGAACCCTAGTACTATTGATTAGTTGTATATGATGGAAGGTGATTTATAACCACAGTACTATTGATTAGTTGTATATGATGGAAGGTGATTTATAACCACAGTACTATTGATTAGTTGTATATGATGGGAGGTGATTTATAACCACATTACTATTGATTAGTTGTATTTAGAACCCTAGTACTATTGATTAGTTGTATATGATGGAAGGTGATTTATAACCACAGTACTATTGATTAGTTGTTTATGATGGAAGGTGATTTATAACCACAGTACTATTGATTAGTTGTATTTAGAACCCTAGTACTATTGATTAGTTGTATATGATGGAAGGTGATTTATAACCACAGTACTATTGATTAGTTGTATATGATGGAAGGTGATTTATAACCACAGTACTATTGATTAGTTGTATTTAGAACCCTAGTACTATTGATTAGTTGTATATGATGGAAGGTGATTTATAACCACAGTACTATTGATTAGTTGTATTTAGAACCCTAGTACTATTGATTAGTTGTATATGATGGAAGGTGATTTATAACCACAGTACTATTGATTAGTTGTATATGATGGGAGGTGATTTATAACCACAGTACTATTGATTAGTTGTATATGATGGAAGGTGATTTATAACCACAGTACTATTGATTAGTTGTATATGATGGAAGGTGATTTATAACCCTAGTACTATTGATTAGTTGTATTTATAACCCTAGTACTATTGATTAGTTGTATATGATGGAAGGTGATTTATAACCACAGTACTATTGATTAGTTGTATTTAGAACCCTAGTACTATTGATTAGTAGTATATGATGGGAGGTGATTTATAACCACAGTACTATTGATTAGTTGTATTTAGAACCCTAGTACTATTGATTAGTTGTATATGATGGAAGGTGATTTATAACCACAGTACTATTGATTAGTTGTATATGATGGAAGGTGATTTATAACCACAGTACTATTGATTAGTTGTATATGATGGAAGGTGATTTATAACCACAGTACTATTGATTAGTTGTATTTAGAACCCTAGTACTATTGATTAGTTGTATATGATGGAAGGTGATTTATAACCACAGTACTATTGATTAGTTGTATATGATGGAAGGTGATTTATAACCACAGTACTATTGATTAGTTGTATTTAGAACCCTAGTACTATTGATTAGTTGTATATGATGGAAAGTGATTTATAATCACAGTACTATTGATTAGTTGTATATGATGGAAAGTGATTTATAACCACAGTACTATTGATTAGTTGTATATGATGGAAAGTGATTTATAACCACAGTACTATTGATTAGTTGTATTTAGAACCCTAGTACTATTGATTAGTTGTATATGATGGAAGGTGATTTATAACCACAGTACTATTGATTAGTTGTATATGATGGAAGGTGATTTATAACCACAGTACTATTGATTAGTTGTATTTAGAACCCTAGTACTATTGATTAGTTGTATATGATGGAAAGTGATTTATAACCACAGTACTATTGATTAGTTGTATATGATGGAAGGTGATTTATAACCACAGTACTATTGATTAGTTGTATATGATGGAAGGTGATGTACAACCCTCAGGCTCAACTGACCTTAAGAGTCGGCTGCAATGTGAAACACACCCTCCCTCAGTCTATCATCACCACAGTGAGAATCCAGGAGCATAACATGGTTAACCTGAAGGAAATGTGATGATGAATCATTCTGACTCATAATGGTGTTGATGGTCCCTCTCTCTCCCTCTCCAGCGACAGCTACATTGTGTGTGTAAAAGCCGTGGTGATGGTGAGGGATGATTCCAGTGGAGGCTGGTTGGTCCAGGACGGGGGGGCTCTGAGTAGAGTGGGAGTCTGCAGGGTCCTGCCCCCCGAGCTGGGGCTGGGACTCGCCCCCCTGGGTCGCTCCCACTTCCTCATCCATGGAGAACGGCTACGGGACAAACAGGTGAGGGACAAACAGGTGAGGGACAAACTCATGTGAGCATCAGACACACAAACACACACCAAATATACACACACACACACACACACACACACACACACACACACACACACACACACACACACACACACACACACACACACACACACACACACACACACACACACACACACACACACACACACACACACACACACACACACACACACACACACACACACACACACACACACCATTATAACAATAAGGGGTTACAAATGTCCAAAATAGGTTTTATTACAAAGTCTTCTGTAGTCAACATGCTGTCACTATGACAACTAGTACAGTACAATAAAGTCTATTCTTCTGTAGTCAACATGCTGTCACTATGACAACTAGTACAGTACGAGATAGTGTTAAATTGGACTCAATGTTCTGGTCTCGACCCAACTAAAGTTGGTCTCCAATACAACACTGCAAAATAATTATCATGATGATTGATTGACAGGTTGAATGACATGTCTGTTGTGTGATTACTCAGGTGATCCTGGAGTGTGCTCTGAGGAAGAACCTTGTGTACACCAAAGCCACGCCCACCTTCCACCATTGGATGGTGGAAGACAGGAGGTGTGGCCTGACGTTCCAGAGGCCTGCTGATGCTCGGGCCTTCGACAGGGGCGTACGGAAAGCCATGGAGGACATGGCAGAAGGTGGGGGAAACTCTGGAATGGTCTGACACGGGCCTTGTTAAAGGAGTAGCATGCTTGGTGCTACGATGGTAAAGTCTGCCGTTGTGCTCTTGAGCAAGTCACTCCACCATAATTGCTCCAGAGGTACTGGGCAATGCTGACTCTGGTCTTGACTCCAACCTCTGAGGAGATCTCAGGGGGAGTTGGAACATGCAAATGACACATCTCCAATTCACACATGTATATTCAGATTTTTTATTTGTCCTTTTATTTAACTGGGCAAGTCAGTTAAGAACTAATTATTATTTAAAATGACGGCCTAGGAACAGTGGGTTAACTGCCTTGTTCAGGGGCAGAACAACAGATTCGTATCTAACAACCTTTCAGTTACTGGTCCAACTCTCTAACCACTAGGCTACCTGCCGCCCCTAATATACATTTGTACGTGTGAAATATGACAAATATTAGCATCCGTCAAATGATTATTATGAATTAAGGTGTAACAATGCGATTGAAAAGTCTAGACCTGAAAATAGTGCACAGTTAGTTAGTTAATTTTGCCACTCTTTGCTCCCCGTAGGCTCCACGACGTCCTCCTCAACACTCCAGAATGAGGCAGAACTGGGCGACGATGATGTGTTCACCGTAAGTACGACCTGTCTCATTTAGATGTTTAACTGTCAGAGATGATGTGTTCACCGTAAGTACGACCTGTCTCATTTAGATGTTTAACTGTCAGAGATGATGTGTTCACCGTAAGTACGACCTGTCTCATTTAGATGTTTAACTGTCAGAGATGATGTGTTCACCGTAAGTACGACCTGTCTCATTGAGATGTTTAACTGTCAGAGATGATGTGTTCACCGTAAGTACGACCTGTCTCATTTAGATGTTTAACTGTCAGAGATGATGTGTTCACCGTAAACACGACCTGTCTCATTTAGATGTTTAACTGTCAGACTGGTTATGGTGATGACCATCATTACATTACATTTACATTTAAGTCATTTAGCAGACGCTCTTATCCAGAGCGACTTTACATAAGCCCAGCCCAAAGCCCTGCTCTATCATAGTCACTCATTAAAGCCCCCATGTTACCTGTCTACCCCCCACTACACCCTCTGTTACGGGTCTGTGGTGTGTGTGTGTGTCTGTGTTACCTACACCATCCTCCTGTAGCGTGACACTGGGAGCAGCAGGCAGGGTCTAAAGGTCACTTCCTGTTACCACCACCTCCCCCCACCACTCACCACAATCAAACTAACGTTGGCAGCTGCATCTAAGCTTTGTGACACTGTGATTTACCAGCAGTCAGAGAGAGAGATGGGGAGGGGGTAGAGGAAGTGGCTCATCTTGACTTCAACTGTCTGTTAGAGCTAGATGAATGGTCTGAGTTTACACACATACCTCTGCACAGGCTGAGGCTCCTGTCCTCTTTAGGCACCTCTCCTAAAGTTATCAGCAGTGGCCCGGTGTGTTGCGAGGTGGGTGGTGACGTGTCAGACAGGATATACTGATTTACTACCCTGTGTACACACACACAAGAGAAGGGGGAGGGGACAGGGCTAGGAAGCACATTCTTCCTCAATTATTCCTCATGGGCTAGCCTATACTTAACCCAACTCCCCCTCCTCTCGCTGAGCGGACACTATTTTTGTTGAGAGAGAGAGGACAGAGAGACAGAGAAATTGAGAAGGAGAGTGAGACACAGAGAGAGACAGAGAAATTGAGAAGGAGAGTGAGACACAGAGAGACAGAGAAATTGAGAATGAGAGTGAGACACAGAGAGAGACAGAGAAATTGAGAAGGAGAGTGAGACACAGAGAGAGACAGAGAAATTGAGAAGGAGAAATTGAGAAGGAGAGTGAGACAGAGAAATTGAGAAGGAGAGTGAGACACAGAGAGAGTGAGACAGAGAGAGACAGAGAAATTGAGAAGGGGTGTGAGACAGAGAGAGACAGAGAAATTGAGAAGGAGAGTGAGACAGAGAGAGAGAGGTGTATTTTGCTGCCATTCTTCTAGTTTTGAGACATTTAGCTGCTGTCTTCCTCTTTCACCTTCCCCCTCTTCTCTCCACAACATCCTCTCTCTCTCTCTGTGTCTCTCTGTCTCCCCTGTGTGTGGTGGGCTGCAGTAGAAACAGAGGAGAAGTGGTCTGTGTAGTGAATGATCAGCAGTAATGAGAGCAGGGTTGTATTCACTAGACCCCAAATGGAAGAAAACACAGAAACAGGGAGGGACTACCTCAACTTGGCCAATAAGAAACACTCGTTTTTTGTTTTCTGTTGCAAAAATGTTTTCCTACTATGTGCACTAATGAATATGACCCAGGGGTAGCCAGAACCGATTGACAGACAGGAGTACCCCAAGATCCACCCACTTGCAGCTCCAGAGAGAGAGAGAGAGAGGGGAGGAGGGGGTGGTACAGGGGGTTTGGGTTGGGGTTGTTGTTATTTTTGGGCCAGCCATTCTGAAGGGCTTTGTAACAACCAATCAACATTACAGTCCACTCTGTGGGTAGATCTCAACACTGGCCATGGAGGGAAGGAGGGAGGGAGAAGTTAAGTTTAGTCCAACACGGACCCCCATAAAGCAAACCGGTGTGGGGGGGGTAAAGTAAAGTGGCTCTACACACTTCCCCCTGGCCTGCCGGTGTGGGCAGCGACAGACAGACAGACAGACAGACAGACAGACAGACGGGTCAGAGGCCTTTGCGTCCTAAATAACACCCTATTTCCTGGTTAAAAGTAGTGCACTATATAGGGAATAGGGCTCTGGTCGAAAGTAGTGCACTATAATAGGGAATAGGGCCCTGGTCTAAAGTAGTGCACTATAATAGGGAATAGGGCTCTGGTCTAAAGTAGTGCACTATAATAGGGAATAGGGCCCTGGTCTAAAGTAGTGCACTATAATAGGGAATAGGGCTCTGGTCTAAAGTATTGCACTATATAGGGAATAGGGCTCTGGTCTAAAGTAGTGCACTATATAGGGCTCTGGTCTAAAGTACATTTAGTGCACTATTAGGGAATAGGGCTCTGGTCTAAAGTAGTGCACTATATAGGGAATAGGGCTCTGGTCTAAAGTAGTGCACTATATAGGGAATAGGGCTCTGGTCTAAAGTAGTGCACTATATAGGGAATAGGGCTCTGGTCTAAAGTATTGCACTATATAGGGAATAGGGCCCTGGTCTAAAGTATTGCACTATATAGTTCACCATTTGGAACGCAGAGGCAAAAATCATGTTCAGCCTGTCAGTCAGTACTCTGCTGCCTGCAATGCCCCCAGAGGCTGTCCACCTGCCTGCCTGTCCAAAATATCTGTCTGGGCGCTCAGCAATGTGGAGTCACACAGACACCCACAATGTGTAGAGTCAGCTGGCTGCTGGTCGGCTAGCCGGCGGCCTGGTGTGTTTTGTGTCTGGCCAAGGTTTGACTTGGACCAAAGCCTGAGGAGGAAAGGGGCCAGGATAATGCTACTCACACAGGCTGGAAGTAGACCTGGAGAGAGAGAGGGTAGGGGGGGCGGGAGCAGAGAGGGGGTAGGGGGGGCGGGAGCAGAGAGGGTAGAGGGGAGGGAAGCAGAGAGGGTAGAGGAGAGGGTAGAGGAGGGTAGAGGGGAGGGAAGCAGAGAGGGTAGAGGGGAGGGAAGCAGAGAGGGTGAGGGGAGGGGAAGCAGAGAGGGTAGAGGGGAGGGAAGCAGAGAGGGTTGAGGGGAGGGGAGCAGAGAGGGTCGAGGGGAGCAGAGAGGGTCGAGGGGAGGGGAGCAGAGAGGGTAGAGGGGAGGGGAGCAGAGAGGGTAGAGGGGAGGGAGCAGAGAGGGTAGAGGGGAGGGAAGCAGAGAGGGTAGAGGGGAGGGAAGCAGAGAGGGTCGAGGGGAGGGAAGCAGAGAGGGTCGAGGGGAGGGAAGCAGAGAGGGTAGAGTGGGGGGAGCAGAGAGGGTGGGGGGGAGCATGGGGGAGCAGAGAGGGGGGGCATGGGGGAGCAGAGAGGGTGGGGGAAGCAAGGGGGGCAGAGAGGGTGGGGGAAGCAAGGGGGGCAGCGAGGGGGGGGGAGCAGAGAGGGTGGGAGGTGGAGCAGAGAGGGTGGGGGGAAGCAGAGAGGGTAGAGTGGGGGGGGGGGGGAGCAGAGAGGGTGGGGGGGAAGCAAGGGGGGCAGAGAGGGTGGGGGGGGCAGAGGGAGGGGGGGGAGCAGAGAGGGAGGAGGGGAGCAGAGACAAGCAGAGACAGAGAGGGGGAGCAGAGACAGGGGGGGAGCAGAGGGAGGGGGAGCAGAGACAAGCAGAGACAGGGGGGAGCAGAGGGGGAGCAGAGGGGGGGGCAGAGAGAGGGGGAGCAGAGAGAGGGGGTGCAGAGAGAGGGGGAGCAGAGACAGGGGGGCAGAGACAGAGGGGGAGCAGAGACAGTGAGCAATACACTGAAGCCGGTCCTGGATTTGCAGAGGTAGATCTGTGTAAAGAGAGGCCATAGAGAAACAGAATCAGAGAGAGACATTTTGGGGTGACTGATGGCCAGTGAACGACAACTGCTTGTCCAATCAGAGCTTTACTGACTCTTCTGTGGTTTTGTCTTTTGTCCAATCAGAATGCCACAGACAGCTCATCTAACTCCTCCTCCGAGAGACTGGAGCCCTGTCTGCAGCCACTGGACTCCTCCCCCCTCGCTGACTCATCCCACTTACACAACAACTGCATCCTGGGAAACGACCTCTACGAACCCTATAGGTTGTCAGACCACTACTTCCTAGATCTGGTAAGCCAATGGGAGGAGAGTAAGGGATGGGATGATGTTGACACTGGATGTGTCTCCCTGACCCATTCTGTAATACCAACATGTTTCAAGCAGACCACCATAGGCCCTGTGCCCGAGAACGCCATGGTAACATGTTTAAATTACTACCGACCCGTAACACTCACGTCTGTAGACATGAAGTGCTTTGAAAGGAAGGTCATGGCTCATATCAACTCTATCATCCCAGAAACCCTAGACCCACTCCAATTTGCATACCGCCCCAACCGATCCACAGATGATGCAATCTCTATTGCACTCTACACTGCCCTTTCCCACCTGGACAAAAGGAACACCTACGTGAGAATGCTGTTCATTGACTACAAGCTCAGAGTTCAACACCATAGTGTCCTCAAAGCTCATCTCTAAGCTAAGGACCCTGGGACTGAACACCTCCCTCTGCAACTGGATCCTGGACTTTCTGACGGGCCTCCCCCAGGTGGTAAGGGTAGTTAACAACACATTTGCCATGCTGATCCTCAACACTGGGGCCTCAAGGGTGCGTGCTCAGTCCCCTCCTGTACTCCCTGTTCACCGACGACTGCGTGGCCATGCACGACTCCAACACCATCATTAAGTTTGCAGACGACACAACGGTGGTAGGCCTGATCACCGACAACGATGACACAGCCTATAAGGAGGAGGTCGGGGACTTGGCAGTGTGGTGCCAGGACAACAACATCTCCCTCAACGTGAGCAAGACGAAGGAGCTGATCGTGTACTACAGGAAAAGGCGGGCTGAGCGCGCCCCTATTCACATCAACGTGGCTGTAGTGGAGCAGGTTGAGAGTTTCAAGTTCCTTGGTGTCCAAATCACCAACAAACTAAAATGGTCCAAACACACCAAGACAGTCGTGAAGAGGGCACGACAAAACCTATTCCCCCTCAGGAGACTGAAAAGATTTGGCATGGGTCCTCAGATCCTCAAAAGGATCTACAGCTGCACCATCGAGAGCATCTTGACTGGTTGCATCACCGCCTGGTATGGCAACTGCTAGGCCTCCGACCGCAAGGCACTACAGAGGGTAGTGCGTAAGGCCCAGTACATCACTGGGGCCAAGCTTCGTGCCATCCAGGAACTCTATACCAGGCGGTGTCAGAGGAAGGCCCTAAAAAATTGTCAAGACTATAGCCACCCAAGTCATAGACTGTTCTCTCTGCTACTACACGGAAAACGGTACCGGAGCACCAAGTCTGGGACTAAAAGGTACCTGAACATCTTCTCCATTAGACTGCTGAACATCTTCTACCCCCAAACCATTAGACTGCTGAACAGCTTCTACCCCCAAACCATTAGACTGCTGAACAGCTTCTACCCCCAAACCATTAGACTGCTGAACAGCTTCTACCCCCAAACCATTAGACTGCTGAACAGCTTCTACCCCCAAACCATTCGACTGCTGAACAGCTTCTACCCCCAAACCATTAGACTGCTGAACAGGTTCTACCCCCAAACCATTAGACTGCTGAACAGCATTTCTGAACATCTTCCCCCAAACCATTAGACTGCTGAACAGGTTCTAGCTTCCCCCAAACCATTAGACTGCTGAACAGCTTCTACCCCCAAACCATTAGACTGCTGAACAGCTTCTACCCCAAACCAAACAGCTTCTACCATTAGACTGCTGAACAGCTTCTACCCCAAACCATTAGACTGCTGAACAGCTTCTACCCCCAAATCATTAGACTGCTGAACAGCTTCTACCCCCAAACCATTACACTGCTGAACAGGTTCTACCCCCAAACCATTAGACTGCTGAACAGGTTCTACCCCCAAAGCATTAGACTGCTGAACAGCTTCTACCCCCAAACCATTAGACTGCTGAACAGCTTCTACCCCCAAACCATTAGACTGCTGAACAGATTCTACCCCAAACCATTAGACTGCTGAACAGCTTCTACCCCCAAACCATTAGACTGCTGAACAGCTTCTACCCCCAAACCATTAGACTGCTGAACAGCTTCTACCCCCAAACCATTAGACTGCTGAACAGCTTCTACCCCCAAACCATTAGACTGCTGAACAGCTTCTACCCCCAAACCATTAGACTGCTGAACAGCTTCTACCCCCAAACCATTAGACTGCTGAACAGCTTCTACCCCCAAACCATTAGACTGCTGAACAACTTCTACCCCCAAACCATTAGACTGCTGAACAGCTTCTACCCCCAAACCATTCGACTGCTGAACAGGTTCTACCCCCAAACCATTAGACTGCTGAACAGCTTCTACCCCCAAACCATTAGTCTGCTGAACAGCTTCTACCCCCAAACCATTAGACTGCTGAACAGCTTCTACCCCCAAACCATTAGACTGCTGAACAGCTTCTACCCCCAAACCATTAGACTGCTGAACAGCTTCTACCCCCAAACCATAAGACTGCTGAACAGCTTCTACCCCCAAACCATTAGACTGCTGAACAGCTTCTACCCCCAAACCATTAGACTGCTGAACAGCTTCTACCCCCAAACCATTAGACTGCTGAACAGCTTCTACCCCCAAACCATTAGACTGCTGAACAGCTTCTACCCCCAAACCATTAGACTGCTGAACAGCTTCTACCCCCAAACCATTAGACTGCTGAACAGCTTCTACCCCCAAACCATTAGACTGCTGAACAGCTTCTACCCCAAACCATTAGACTGCTGAACAGGTTCTACCCCCAAACCATTAGACTGCTGAACAGCTTCTACCCCCAAACCATTAGACTGCTGAACAGCTTCTACCCCCAAACCATTAGACTGCTGAACAGGTTCTACCCCCAAACCATTAGACTGCTGAACAGCTTCTACCCCAAACCATTAGACTGCTGAACAGCTTCTACCCCCAAACCATTCGACTGCTGAACAGCTTCTACCCCCAAACCATTAGACTGCTGAACAGGTTCTACCCCCAAACCATTAGACTGCTGAACAGCTTCTACCCCCAAACCATTAGACTGCTGAACAGCTTCTACCCCCAAACCATTAGACTGCTGAACAGCTTCTACCCCCAAACCATTAGACTGCTGAACAGCTTCTACCCCCAAACCATTAGTCTGCTGAACAGCTTCTACCCCCAAACCATTAGTCTGCTGAACAGCTTCTACCCCCAAACCATTAGACTGCTGAACAGCTTCTACCCCCAAACCATTAGACTGCTGAACAGCTTCTACCCCAAACCATTAGTCTGCTGAACAGCTTCTACCCCCAAACCATTAGTCTGCTGAACAGCTTCTACCCCCAAACCATTAGTCTGCTGAACAGCTTCTACCCCCAAACCATTAGTCTGCTGAACAGCTTCTACCCCCAAACCATTAGTCTGCTGAACAGCTTCTACCCCCAAACCATTAGTCTGCTGAACAGCTTCTACCCCCAAACCATTAGACTGCTGAACAGCTTCTACCCCCAAACCATTAGACTGCTGAACAGCTTCTACCCCCAAACCATTAGACTGCTGAACAGACTTCTACAGCTTCCCCCAAACCATTAGACTGCTGAACAGACTTCTACCCCCAAACCATTAGACTGCTGAACAGCTTCTACCCCCAAACCATTAGACTGCTGAACAGCTTCTACCCCCAAACCATTAGACTGCTGAACAGCTTCTACCCCCAAACCATTAGACTGCTGAACAGCTTCTACCCCCAAACCATTAGACTGCTGAACAGCTTCTACCCCCAAACCATTAGACTGCTGAACAGCTTCTACCCCCAAACCATTAGACTGCTGAACAGCTTCTACCCCCAAACCATTAGTCTGCTGAACAGCTTCTACCCCCAAACCATTAGACTGCTGAACAGCTTCTACCCCCAAACCATTAGACTGCTGAACAGCTTCTACCCCCAAACCATTAGACTGCTGAACAGCTTCTACCCCCAAACCATAAGACTGCTGAACAGGTTCTACCCCCAAACCATTAGACTGCTGAACAGCTTCTACCCCCAAACCATTAGACTGCTGAACAGCTTCTACCCCCAAACCATTAGACTGCTGAACAGCTTCTACCCCCAAACCATTAGACTGCTGAACAGCTTCTACCCCCAAACCATTAGTCTGCTGAACAGCTTCTACCCCCAAACCATTAGTCTGCTGAACAGCTTCTACCCCCAAACCATTAGTCTGCTGAACAGCTACTACCCCCAAACCATTAGACTGCTGAACAGCTTCTACCCCCAAACCATTAGTCTGCTGAACACCCCCAAACTTCTACCCCCAAACCATTAGTCTGCTGAACAGCTTCTACCCCCAAACCATTAGTCTGCTGAACAGCTTCTACCCCCAAACCATTAGTCTGCTGAACAGCTTCTACCCCCAAACCATTAGTCTGCTGAACAGCTTCTACCCCCAAACCATTAGTCTGCTGAACAGCTTCTACCCCCAAACCATTAGTCTGCTGAACAGCTTCTACCCCCAAACCATTAGTCTGCTGAACAGCTTCTACCCCCAAACCATTAGACTGCTGAACAGCTTCTACCCCCAAACCATTAGACTGCTGAACAGCTTCTACCCCCAAACCATTAGACTGCTGAACAGCTTCTACCCCCAAACCATTAGACTGCTGAACAGCTTCTACCCCCAAACCATTAGACTGCTGAACAGCTTCTACCCCCAAACCATTAGACTGCTGAACAGCTTCTACCCCCAAACCATTGAACAGACTGCTGAACAGCTTCTACCCCAAACCATTAGACTGCTGAACAGCTTCTACCCCCAAACCATTAGACTGCTGAACAGCTTCTACCCCCAAACCATTAGACTGCTGAACAGCTTCTACCCCCAAACCATTAGACTGCTGAACAGCTTCTACCCCCAAACCATTAGACTGCTGAACAGCTTCTACCCCCAAACCATTAGACTGCTGAACAGCTTCTACCCCCAAACCATTAGACTGCTGAACAGCTTCTACCCCCAAACCATTAGACTGCTGAACAGCTTCTACCCCCAAACCATTAGACTGCTGAACAGCTTCTACCCCAAACCATTAGACTGCTGAACAGCTTCTACCCCCAAACCATTAGACTGCTGAACAGCTTCTACCCCCAAACCATTAGACTGCTGAACAGCTTCTACCCCCAAACCATTAGTCTGCTGAACAGCTTCTACCCCCAAACCATTAGACTGCTGAACAGCTTCTACCCCCAAACCATTAGTCTGCTGAACAGCTTCTACCCCCAAACCATTAGTCTGCTGAACAGCTTCTACCCCCAAACCATTAGTCTGCTGAACAGCTTCTACCCCCAAACCATTAGTCTGCTGAACAGCTTCTACCCCCAAACCATTAGTCTGCTGAACAGCTTCTACCCCCAAACCATTAGTCTGCTGAACAGCTTCTACCCCCAAACCATTAGTCTGCTGAACAGCTTCTACCCCAAACCATTAGACTGCTGAACAGCTTCTACCCCCAAACCATTAGACTGCTGAACAGCATTTCTGAACAGGTTCCCCAAACCATTAGACTGCTGAACAGCTTCTACCCCCAAACCATTTCTAGCTTCCCCCAAACCATTAGACTGCTGAACAGCTTCTACCCCCAAACCATTAGACTGCTGAACAGCTTCTACCCCCAAACCATTAGACTGCTGAACAGCTTCTACCCCCAAACCATTAGACTGCTGAACAGCTTCTACCCCCAAACCATTAGACTGCTGAACAGCTTCTACCCCCAAACCATTAGACTGCTGAACAGCTTCTACCCCCAAACCATTAGACTGCTGAACAGCTTCTACCCCCAAACCATTAGTCTGCTGAACAGCTTCTACCCCCAAACCATTAGTCTGCTGAACAGCTTCTACCCCCAAACCATTAGACTGCTGAACAGCTTCTACCCCAAACCATGAGAAGTTTGGACTTTTTTTCCAAACCTCCATAAATCACCAATGCCGTCCCCCATTGATTTAGGGCCGTAGTATGGTGTTCCCATAGCGGGCATGGAGGTCTGGATGCCCCTTAAATGCATTTAAAACCCTTTTGAAAATGGGGCTTGGTAACCCAAAAATAAAACCAGGTGCCCGAAAAACATGCAATGAACAGAGATGTCTGGACTTAGTCGTTTTTCTGAACTTTTTTTCGAAACCTTTCCTTGAATCACTCAGGCCGGCCCCCATTAAACTACCTCGACTAACCCGTACCCCCTGTATATAGCCTCGTTATTGTTATTTTACTGTTACTTTTTTTAAGATGTATTTTGCATTTGTCTTACTCTGCATAACAGCAGTCAGCGTTTACCCACCTCACTGTTTACCACTTCATCACTGCATATTACTAATAGTAATGCATATATTTAGAGAATACTGTGTAGTAAAATGTACACAGTGGAACAATAAATACAAAAGTTACACAGCATCATCCACACCATGTCTGTAGCTCCATCATCCACACCATGTCTGTAGCTCCATCATCCACACCGTGTCTGTAGCTCCATCATCCACACCATGTCTGTAGCTCCATCATCCACACCATGTCTGTAGCTCCATCATCCACACCGTGTCTGTAGCTCCATCATCCACACCGTGTCTGTAGCTCCATCATCCACACCGTGTCTGTAGCTCCATCATCCACACCGTGTCTGGAGCTCCATCATCCACACCGTGTCTATAGCTCCATCATCCACACCGTGTCTATAGCTCCATCATCCACACCGTGTCTGTAGCTCCATCATCCACACCGTGTCTGTAGCTCCATCATCCACACCGTGTCTCCACCAGCTCCATCATCCACACCATGTCTGTAGCTCCATCATCCACACCATGTCTGTAGCTCCATCATCCACACCGTGTCTGTAGCTCCATCATCCACACCGTGTCTGGAGCTCCATCATCCACACCGTGTCTGTAGCTCCATCATCCACACCGTGTCTCTGTAGCTCCATCATCCACACCGTGTCTGGAGCTCCATCATCCACACCATGTCTGGAGCTCCATCATCCACACCGTGTCTGTAGCTCCATCATCCACACCGTGTCTGGAGCTCCATCATCCACACCATGTCTGTAGCTCCATCATCCACACCGTGTCTGTAGCTCCATCATCCACACCGTGTCTGTAGCTCCATCATCCACACCGTGTCTGTAGCTCCATCATCCACACCGTGTCTGTAGCTCCATCATCCACACCGTGTCTGTAGCTCCATCATCCACACCATGTCTGTAGCTCCATCATCCACACCATGTCTGTAGCTCCATCATCCACACCATGTCTGTAGCTCCATCATCCACACCGTGTCTGCTCCATCATCCAACTCCATCATCCACACCGTGTCTGTAACTCCATCATCCACACCGTGTCTGTAGCTCCATCATCCACACCGTGTCTGTAGCTCCATCATCCACACCATGTCTGTAGCTCCATCATCCACACCGTGTCTGTAACTCCATCATCCACACCGTGTCTGTAGCTCCATCATCCACACCGTGTCTGTAGCTCCATCATCCACACCGTGTCTGTAACTCCATCATCCACACCATGTCTGTAGCTCCATCATCCACACCATGTCTGTAGCTCCATCATCCACACCGTGTCTGTAGCTCCATCATCCACACCGTGTCTGTAGCTCCATCATCCACACCGTGTCTGTAGCTCCATCATCCACACCGTGTCTGTAGCTCCATCATCCACACCATGTCTGTAGCTCCATCATCCACACCGTGTCTGTAGCTCCATCATCCACACCGTGTCTGTAGCTCCATCATCCACACCGTGTCTGTAGCTCCATCATCCACACCGTGTCTGTAGCTCCATCATCCACACCATGTCTGTAGCTCCATCATCCACACCGTGTCTGTAGCTCCATCATCCACACCGTGTCTGTAGCTCCATCATCCACACCATGTCTGTAGCTCCATCATCCACACCGTGTCTGTAGCTCCATCATCCACACCGTGTCTGTAGCTCCATCATCCACACCATGTCTGTAGCTCCATCATCCACACCGTGTCTGTAGCTCCATCATCCACACCGTGTCTGTAGCTCCATCATCCACACCGTGTCTGTAGCTCCATCATCCACACCGTGTCTGTAGCTCCATCATCCACACCGTGTCTGTAGCTCCATCATCCACACCGTGTCTGTAGCTCCATCATCCACACCGTGTCTGTAGCTCCATCATCCACATCATCCACACCGTGTCTGTAGCTCCATCATCCACACCGTGTCTGTAGCTCCATCATCCACACCGTGTCTGTAGCTCCATCATCCACACCGTGTCTGTAGCTCCATCATCCACACCGTGTCTGTAGCTCCATCATCCACACCGTGTCTGTAGCTCCATCATCCACACCGTGTCTGTAGCTCCATCATCCACACCGTGTCTGTAGCTCCATCATCCACACCGTGTCTGTAGCTCCATCATCCACACCGTGTCTGTAGCTCCATCATCCACACCGTGTCTGTAGCTCCATCATCCACACCGTGTCTGTAGCTCCATCATCCACACCGTGTCTGTAGCTCCATCATCCACACCGTGTCTGTAGCTCCATCATCCACACCGTGTCTGTAGCTCCATCATCCACACCGTGTCTGTAGCTCCATCATCCACACCGTGTCTGTAGCTCCATCATCCACACCGTGTCTGTAGCTCCATCATCCACACCGTGTCTGTAGCTCCATCATCCACACCGTGTCTGTAGCTCCATCATCCACACCGTGTCTGTAGCTCCATCATCCACACCGTGTCTGTAGCTCCATCATCCACACCGTGTCTGTAGCTCCATCATCCACACCGTGTCTGTAGCTCCATCATCCACACCGTGTCTGTAGCTCCATCATCCACACCGTGTCTGTAGCTCCATCATCCACACCGTGTCTGTAGCTCCATCATCCACACCGTGTCTGTAGCTCCATCATCCACACCGTGTCTGTAGCTCCATCATCCACACCGTGTCTGTAGCTCCATCATCCACACCGTGTCTGTAGCTCCATCATCCACACCGTGTCTGTAGCTCCATCATCCACACCGTGTCTGTAGCTCCATCATCCACACCGTGTCTGTAGCTCCATCATCCACACCGTGTCTGTAGCTCCATCATCCACACCGTGTCTGTAGCTCCATCATCCACACCGTGTCTGTAGCTCCATCATCCACACCGTGTCTGTAGCTCCATCATCCACACCGTGTCTGTAGCTCCATCATCCACACCGTGTCTGTAGCTCCATCATCCACACCGTGTCTGTAGCTCCATCATCCACACCGTGTCTGTAGCTCCATCATCCACACCGTGTCTGTAGCTCCATCATCCACACCGTGTCTGTAGCTCCATCATCCACACCGTGTCTGTAGCTCCATCATCCACACCGTGTCTGTAGCTCCATCATCCACACCGTGTCTGTAGCTCCATCATCCACACCGTGTCTGTAGCTCCATCATCCACACCGTGTCTGTAGCTCCATCATCCACACCGTGTCTGTAGCTCCATCATCCACACCGTGTCTGTAGCTCCATCATCCACACCGTGTCTGTAGCTCCATCATCCACACCATGTCTGTAGCTCCATCATCCACACCGTGTCTGTAGCTCCATCATCCACACCGTGTCTGTAGCTCCATCATCCACACCGTGTCTGTAGCTCCATCATCCACACCGTGTCTGTAGCTCCATCATCCACACCGTGTCTGTAGCTCCATCATCCACACCGTGTCTGTAGCTCCATCATCCACACCGTGTCTGTAGCTCCATCATCCACACCGTGTCTGTAGCTCCATCATCCACACCGTGTCTGTAGCTCCATCATCCACACCGTGTCTGTAGCTCCATCATCCACACCGTGTCTGTAGCTCCATCATCCACACCGTGTCTGTAGCTCCATCATCCACACCGTGTCTGTAGCTCCATCATCCACACCGTGTCTGTAGCTCCATCATCCACACCGTGTCTGTAGCTCCATCATCCACACCGTGTCTGTAGCTCCATCATCCACACCGTGTCTGTAGCTCCATCATCCACACCGTGTCTGTAGCTCCATCATCCACACCGTGTCTGTAGCTCCATCATCCACACCGTGTCTGTAGCTCCATCATCCACACCGTGTCTGTAGCTCCATCATCCACACCGTGTCTGTAGCTCCATCATCCACACCGTGTCTGTAGCTCCATCATCCACACCGTGTCTGTAGCTCCATCATCCACACCGTGTCTGTAGCTCCATCATCCACACCGTGTCTGTAGCTCCATCATCCACACCGTGTCTGTAGCTCCATCATCCACACCGTGTCTGTAGCTCCATCATCCACACCGTGTCTGTAGCTCCATCATCCACACCGTGTCTGTAGCTCCATCATCCACACCGTGTCTGTAGCTCCATCATCCACACCGTGTCTGTAGCTCCATCATCCACACCGTGTCTGTAGCTCCATCATCCACACCGTGTCTGTAGCTCCATCATCCACACCGTGTCTGTAGCTCCATCATCCACACCGTGTCTGTAGCTCCAACGTGTTATCTAATGACATTTGTTCAATTCGAGGCATTTGTTCATCTTCTCTCTCTCCTATCCTATCCTATCCTCTCTCTCTCTCTCCTATCCTATCCTCTCTCTCTCTCTCTCTCTCCTATCCTATCCTCTCTCTCTCTCTCTCTCCTATCCTATCCCTCTCTCTCTCTCTCTCCTATCCTCTCTCTCTCTCTCTCTCTCTCTCTCTCTCTCCTATCCTATCTCTCTCTCTCTCTCCTATCCTATCCCTCTCTCTCTCTCTCTCTCCTATCCTATCCTCTCTCTCTTCTCTCTCTCCTCTCTCTCTCTCTCTCTCTCTCTCTCTCCTATCCTATCCTCTCTCTCTCTCTCCTATCCTATCCTCTCTCTCTTCTCTCTCTCCTATCCTCTCTCTCTCTCTCTCTCTCTCTCTCCTATCTCTCTCTCTCTCTCTCTCTCTCTCCTCCTCTCTCTCTCTCTCTCTCTCTCTCCTATCCTATCCTCTCTCTCTCTCTCCTATCCTATCCTCTCTCTCTCTCTCCTCTCCTATCCTCTCTCTCTCTCTCTCTCTCTCTCTCTCTCTCCTCTCTCTCCTCTCTCCTCTCCTCTCTCTCTCTCTCTCTCTCTCTCTCTCTCTCTCTCTCTCCTCTCTCTCTCTCTCTCCTCTCCTCTCTCTCTCTCTCTCTCTCTCTCTCTCTCTCTCTCTCTCTCTCTCTCTCCTCTCCTATCCTCTCTCTCTCTCTCTCTCTCCTCTCTCTCTCTCCTCTCCTCTCCTATCTCTCTCTCTCTCTCTCTCTCCTCTCCTATCAACTCCCTCTCTCCCTCTCCTCCCTGCAGCCTCTGCCCCGCATCCCTCGCCACGTCACCTTCCAGGACGACGAGGAGATCGTCAGGATCAACCCTCGGGAACGTTCCTGGGAGCTCCCCTCGGAATCCTCCTCCCGCTCGGAACTCCACATGGACCAACTAGAACGCTCCTGGCTCAGGGGCTATGAGGACTACCGCCACGCCACCGTGCGCCACAAATACAACCGCCCGCCAGACGACTCTATGTCTGAGTCCTATGTCCACTTCGCTAAGAGCGAGCCCCACAAACACCACTATAGTTATCCCCTGGTATCCACACCGGTATATTCCTCCGACCCCAAACCTACCTTCAGACCTTTACCCAAGAGGCACCACTACGCCGGCTTGGGTTCGCAACACCGCCGTCCAGGGGATGAGGGCTTCGGTGGGGGCGTGGTCTCTACCCAGCCCCAGCCCCTCCTTCCTGGCTCGTCTGATGGACAGGACAAGAAGTCTGAGGAGGGCGGTGTTGGCGAGCGCCTGCAGTGCCAATACTGCGGCGAAACGTTCTACGGCGGTAACAACCGCCGGGGGCGCTGCCAGGACGCGCCGGACCCGATCAGGGCGTGCGTCCGGAGGGTCAGCTGCATGTGGCTGGCCGACACACTGCTGTACCACTGCATGTCTGACCCGGAAGGGGACTACTCAGACCCCTGCTCCTGTGAGGGGGGTGGCGAGGGGAGGCTGGGCACGCGATGGGCAGCTCTGCTGGGGTTGTCCCTAGTGGCGCCGTGTCTCTGTCTGTACCCGCCCCTTCACGCCTGCCACCGGGCCGGGGTGGCGTGCGGGAGCTGCGGGGGCAGGCATGAAGCCTCAATGACATAAACCCAAAAAACACATGGAGGGGAGAGGGGAAGGAGGGGGAGAAGAAGAGCGGTCCTATGCCCCATTTTGGTTTTGTGGTTTTGTTACTCTACAGACGGACGTGTATATACAGTGTTGGCGTGTTGTGGCTGCCATTTTGAAATGGCGTAAAGATTGATAAGCTCCTTCTTGTGTACTTGTCCTTCTCTCTCTCCTCTCGCCATGTGACTGTCTTCTTCCCTCTATTCCTGTTTGAGGGACGGACTCTTTATTTTATATAGCTGACTAATATGTCATGTATCACATACAACCAGGTACTTTCTACTATTTACACCGACTTGGTGTTGAACAACTTGAATTGTTTAGTTTGCGTATGTTGTCCTGTGTGGTTGTTTGCTAGGAGAGCCTGTTTGATATTACACCTGGGTTCATATAGTATTTGACATTTAAAAAAAAATAATTTCAGTGTTTGTTCTAGCCGGCCTGAAGTGCCAGATGGGCGGGGTTTGCAGTGTTTAGACTCCTATCGGTTCATTAATCCAGGCGAGATCAATCAAGCACAGTTTTAAGTCTTTGAAATGATTTCAAATAGCATTTGAACCCAGGTCCTTTTTTTTTTAGATAGTTCTGTTTATATGCCACCAGGGCCGATCCCAGCCCCCTCTAAACCCAACTGGCCTTCTGTCCCAAGTCCTTAGAGCAACGACTAGGAGATAAGCCTAAAGCTGCTGTACTAGTGTGTGTGTGTGTGTGTGTGTGTGTGTGTGTGTGTGTGTGTGTGTGTGTGTGTGTGTGTGTGTGTGTGTGTGTGTGTGTGTGTGTGTGTGTGTGTGTGTGTGTGTGTGTGTGTGTGTGTGTGTGTGTGTGTGTGTGTGTGACTAAAGCCTCCTTTGGTGTTTGTAACAAATGTTACCTCTTCGCTACCCCAGTACATTTCATTTACACCATCTTTACATAAACTGCAATATCAGCATTTATAAAGGTTTGAGTTGGACCATACAATCAACCAGGAAACCTTCCCACAGATTAAGTCTAGTCCTGGACTTAAAAACATACTCGATGGAGAATCCATATTGAAATATCTTCTTAGTCCAGCACTATCTTTCATTTGTGTCCAGGAAGTTGGTGTAGAGCCTACTACACAGAGGTTCAACTTTAACCTCTGCGGTGAGAATCAACAGGGACACATTGATTTTTGACATTTTGAATCCAAAGATCATTTTTAATTGTATTTATTTTCTCTCTGAATTGCCCCACCAGCCACAGGGTGGACAGACGGACAGTTGGTAGGAGATAGTGTCTAGATACAGGGTGGACAGACAGACAGTTGGAGGAGATAGTGTCTAGATACAGGGTGGACAGACAGACAGTTGGTAGGAGATAGTGACTAGATACCACATGGCTGGCTGGCTGGCTGGCTGGCTGGACGGACAGACAGACAGACAGACAGACAGACAGACAGACAGACAGACAGACAGACAGACAGACAGACAGACAGACAGATGGTAGGAGATAGTGTCTAGATACCACATGGCAAACAGACAGACAGACAGACAGTTGGTAGGAGATAGTGTCTAGATACCACAGGGCCACAGGGTGCACAGACAGATATGCCAGTTGGTAGGAAATAGATAGACAGTGCCTAGATACCTTCTCTAAAGCCAGGAACACATTTAGAATGAGTCCCAAATGGCACCCTATTCTCATAGGGCCCTGGTCAAAGTAGTGCACTATAAACGGAATAGGCTGCCATTTGAGATGCATTCTTAGCCTTTTTTTTTTAAAAAAAATTTAAGTTTCTGTCAAATCTGAGGTGTCAATTTGGGTTTTATCTCACCACTTGAGGTTTGAAAACGTCTGACAATCGTAGATGTTTGTGAAGCACTGCTTTGAGACATGAGTGTTATTAACATTTGATACAGGTTCAAAGTTGAAATGTACCTGCAGGAAATCAACTATATATGTATCTAATATATGAGGAAGTCAAACTCAATAGGACTTTTCTATTGAGAAAATGAGTCAATGATAGATTATTATTATTAGCTTATCAGCATCATGTACTATCACTGAGGACCTATAAGAAGCAGTTTCACCTTTGTCCCGCCCCCTTCTCACCAGTAACACACCTTTTCTCGTATGATTGACACTGCAGCTATCCACTCCCAACACTCCATCCACAATGTTAAAGCCCAACACTAATTACAAGAGGACTGGGGTCCGTTCAAGAGGGGGCGATGTTCTGACAAAATGTTTCTGATTTAGAAATGAGACGAGTGGACATGATTCTGTCCCAGAGGCCCAGTCTATTCTACACAAGGTGGAAGTGTTCATTAGGTACCGAACGGAACAACAACAGGCTGCAACGGGAAGAGACTACCTGGACTCCAATAAGAAGCGTTTCTAAAAACGTTTTCAGTTGCATGTCCTAATGAGTACAACCCTGTCAACTAACGTGTCCGTTTGTTCCATAGAAATACAATGGTGCGTTGTCAGGTATGCAATGACAATGCCCCTATCAAACCTACATGGTTGAATGAATGTGTTGTTCCATAGAAATACAATGGTGCGTTGTCAGGTATGCAATGTCAATGCCCTATCAAACCTACATGGTTGAATGAATGTGTTGTTCCATAGAAATACAATGGTGCGTTGTCAGGTATGCAATGTCAATGCCCTATCAAACCTACATGGTTGAATGAATGTGTTGTTCCATACCATGTTGCTGTAGAAGGCGATTTGACCCATTATGTTGTTGTCTGAAAGCTTCTAATGGAGAAGGTTGTTTGGTAACACGTTACGTAAAAGCCAACTGGTACAATGCCTTATAACTTGTTATAAGCATGTATGCACCTTTTATAAAAGTGTCACAGGCACTATATGTTCATTCACTTTCTATGGAATGATTGTCACTACTCCACTCCAGACATATAGTGCTCCTTCATCATGGGGAACACTCCTTCATCATGGGGAACACTCCTTCATCATGGGGAACACTCCTTCATCATGGGGAACACTCCTTCATCATGGGGAACACTCCTTCATCATGGGGAACACTCCTTCATCATGGGGAACACTCCTTCATCATGGGGAACACTCCTTCATCATGGGGAACACTCCTTCATCATGGGGAACACTCCTTCATCATGGGGAACACTCCTTCATCATGGGGAACACTCCTTCATCATGGGGAACACTCCTTCATCATGGGGAACACTCCTTCATCATGGGGAACACCGACCAGTATAATGCCTTAAACTTGCTATAAGCTTATGTGAGCATATTATAAAGTGAATCATCTGATTCTATGGGATGTGTTGTCAGTCTGTGTGTAATCTTCCCATTACCCTTCCTCCCAAATGCCAAGCGTCTGGTGTACCATCGCGTCAAACTTCGTAAGCCAATGCAGAAAGTCTGGGGGTCGAGGTTCGTCTCCTCCACTCCTGAAGTATGTCATCAGTCCTGGGTTAAGAGTTGTGTGTGTGTGTGTTCCGACCTTCACTCTGTGGTGGAAGCTAAACCAAAAGCTGCCGTCTGTCTCCGTCTCTGGTAAAACAGTCCCACGGCCGTGTCCCAAGCCCACATCATAGTAACATGGGCAGAACATGCCTGTCCCAAGCCCACATCATAGTAACATGGGCAGAACCTGCCTGTCCCAAGCCCACATCATAGTAACATGGGCAGAACCTGCCTGTCCCAAGCCCACATCATAGTAACATGGGCAGAACCTGCCTGTCCCAAGCCCACATCATAGTAACATGGGCAGAACCTGCCTGTCCCAAGCCCACATCATAGTAACATGGGCAGAACCTGCCTGTCCCAAGCCCACATCATAGTAACATGGGCAGAACCTGCCTGTCCCAAACCCACATCAAGCCCACATCAAAGTAACATGGGCAGAACCTGCCTGTCCCAAGCCCACATCATAGTAACATGGGCAGAACCTGCCTGTCCCAAGCCCACATCAAAGTAACATGGGCAGAACCTGCCTGTCCCAAACCCACATCAAGCCCACATCAAAGTAACATGGGCAGAAGCTGCCTGTCCAAAGCCCACATCATAGTAACATGGGCAGAACCTGCCTGTCCCAAGCCCACATCAAAGTAACATGGGCAGAACCTGCCTGTCCCAAGCCCACATCATAGTAACATGAGCAGAACCTGCCTGTCCCAAGCCCACATCATAGTAACATGGGCAGAACCTGCCTGTCCCAAGCCCACATCATAGTAACATGAGCAGAACCTGCCTGTCCCAAGCCCACATCATAGTAACATGGGCAGAACCTGCCTGTCCCAAGCCCACATCATAGTAACATGGGCAGAACCTGCCTGTCCCAAGCCCACATCATAGTAACATGGGCAGAACCTGCCTGTCCCAAGCCCACATCATAGTAACATGGGCAGAACCTGCCTGTCCAAAGCCCACATCATAGTAACATGGGCAGAACCTGCCTGTCCCAAGCCCACATCATAGTAACATGGGCAGAACCTGCCTGTCCCAAGCCCACATCATAGTAACATGGGCAGAACCTGCCTGTCCCAAGCCCACATCATAGTAACATGGGCAGAACCTGCCTGTCCCAAGCCCACATCATAGTAACATGGGCAGAACCTGCCTGTCCCAAGCCCACATCATAGTAACATGGGCAGAACCTGCCTGTCCCAAACCCACATCAAGCCCACATCAAAGTAACATGGGCAGAACCTGCCTGTCCCAAGCCCACATCAAAGTAACATGGGCAGAACCTGCCTGTCCCAAGCCCACATCATAGTAACATGGGCAGAACCTGCCTGTCCCAAGCCCACATCAAAGTAACATGGGCAGAACCTGCCTGTCCCAAGCCCACATCATAGTAACATGGGCAGAACCTGCCTGTCCCAAGCCCACATCATAGTAACATGGGCAGAACCTGCCTGTCCAAAGCCCACATCATAGTAACATGGGCAGAACCTGCCTGTCCCAAGCCCACATCAAAATTTACATGGGCAGAACCTGCCTGTCCCAAGCCCACATCATAGTAACATGAGCAGAACCTGCCTGTCCCAAGCCCACATCATAGTAACATGGGCAGAACCTGCCTGTCCCAAGCCCACATCATAGTAAC
Organism: Oncorhynchus keta; assembly: GCF_023373465.1. Taxonomy (NCBI): domain Eukaryota; kingdom Metazoa; phylum Chordata; class Actinopteri; order Salmoniformes; family Salmonidae; genus Oncorhynchus; species Oncorhynchus keta. The sequence continues at coordinate 131,529 of NW_026290654.1, forward strand.
ATGGGCAGAACCTGCCTGTCCAAAGCCCACATCAAAGTAACATGGGCAGAACCTGCCTGTCCCAAGCCCACATCATAGTAACATGGGCAGAACCTGCCTGTCCCAAGCCCACATCATAGTAACATGGGCAGAACCTGCCTGTCCCAAGCCCACATCAAAATTAACATGGGCAGAACCTGCCTGTCCCAAGCCCACATCATAGTAACATGAGCAGAACCTGCCTGTCCCAAGCCCACGTCATAGTAACATGGGCAGAACCTGCCTGTCCCAAGCCCACATCATAGTAACATGGGCAGAACCTGCCTGTCCAAAGCCCACATCAAAGTAACATGGGCAGAACCTGCCTGTCCCAAGCCCACATCATAGTAACATGGGCAGAACCTGCCTGTCCCAAGCCCACATCATAGTAACATGGGCAGAACCTGCCTGTCCAAAGCCCACATCATAGTAACATGGGCAGAACCTGCCTGTCCCAAGCCCACATCAAAGTAACATGGGCAGAACCTGCCTGTCCCAAGCCCACATCATAGTAACATGAGCAGAACCTGCCTGTCCCAAGCCCACATCATAGTAACATGGGCAGAACCTGCCTGTCCCAAGCCCACATCATAGTAACATGGGCAGAACCTGCCTGTCCCAAGTCCACATCATAGTAACATGGGCAGAACCTGCCTATCCCAAGCCCACATCATAGTAACATGGGCAGAACCTGCCTGTCCCAAGCCCACATCATAGTAACATGGGCAGAACCTGCCTGTCCCAAGCCCACATCATAGTAACATGGGCAGAACCTGCCTGTCCCAAGCCCACATCATAGTAACATGGGCAGAACCTGCCTGTCCCAAGCCCACATCATAGTAACATGGGCAGAACCTGCCTGTCCAAAGCCCACATCATAGTAACATGGACAGAACCTGCCTATCCCAAGCCCACATCATAGTAACATGGGCAGAACCCTGCCTGTCCCAAGCCCACATCAAAGTAACATGGGCAGAACCTGCCTGTCCCAAGTCCACATCAAAGTAACATGGGCAGAACCTGCCTGTCCCAAGCCCACATCAAAGTAACATGGGCAGAACCTGCCTGTCCCAAGTCCACATCAAAGTAACATGGGCAGAACCTGCCTGTCCCAAGCCCACATCATAGTAACATGGGCAGAACCTGCCTGTCCCAAGCCCACATCATAGTAACATGGGCAGAACCTGCCTGTCCCAAGCCCACATCATAGTAACATGGGCAGAACCTGCCTGTCCCAAGCCCACATCATAGTAACATGGGCAGAACCTGCCTGTCCCAAGCCCACATCAAGTAACATGGGCAGAACCTGCCTATCCCAAGCCAACATCATAGTAACATGGGCAGAACCTGCCTGTCCCAAGCCCACATCAAAGTAACATGGGCAGAACCTGCCTGTCCCAAGTCCACATCAAAGTAACATGGGCAGAACTTGCCTGTCCCAAGCCCACATCATAGTAACATGGGCAGAACCCACATCATAGTAACATGGGCAGAACCCTGCCTGTCCCAAGTCCACATCATAGTAACATGGGCAGAACCCACATCATAGTAACATGGGCAGAACCCTGCCTGTCCCAAGCCCACATCATAGTAACATGGGCAGAAACATCATAGTAACATGGGCAGAACCCACATCATAGTAACATGGGCAGAACCCACATCATAGTAACATGGGCAGAACCCACATCATAGTAACATGGGCAGAACCCTGCCTGTCCCAAGCCCACATCATAGTAACATGGGCAGAACCCACATCATAGTAACATGGGCAGAACCTGCCTGTCCCAAGTCCACATCAAAGTAACATGGGCAGAACTTGCCTGTCCCAAGCCCACATCATAGTAACATGGGCAGAACCCACATCATAGTAACATGGGCAGAACCCACATCATAGTAACATGGGCAGAACCTGCCTGTCCCAAGTCCACATCAAAGTAACATGGGCAGAACTTGCCTGTCCCAAGCCCACATCATAGTAACATGGGCAGAACCCACATCATGGTAACATGGGCAGAACTTGCCTGTCCCAAGCCCACATCATAGTAACATGGGCAGAACCCACATCATGGTAACATGGGCAGAACCTGCCTGTCCCAAGCCCACATCATAGTAACATGGGCAGAACCTGCCTGTCCCAAGCCCACATCATAGTAACATGGGCAGAACCTGCCTGTCCCAAGCCCACATCATAGTAACATGGGCAGAACCTGCCTGTCCCAAGCCCACATCATAGTAACATGGGCAGAACCCTGCCTGTCCCAAGCCCACATCAAAGTAACATGGGCAGAACCTGCCTGTCCCAAGTCCACATCAAAGTAACATGGGCAGAACTTGCCTGTCCCAAGCCCACATCATAGTAACATGGGCAGAACCTGCCTGTCCAAAGCCCACATCATAGTAACATGGGCAGAACCTGCCTGTCCCAAGCCCACATCATAGTAACATGGGCAGAACCCTGCCTGTCCCAAGCCCACATCAAAGTAACATGGGCAGAACCTGCCTGTCCCAAGCCCACATCATAGTAACATGGGCAGAACCTGCCTGTCCCAAGCCCACATCATAGTAACATGGGCAGAACCTGCCTGTCCCAAGCCCACATCATAGTAACATGGGCAGAACCTGCCTGTCCCAAGCCCACATCAAAGTAACATGGGCAGAACCTGCCTGTCCCAAGCCCACATCAAAGTAACATGGGCAGAACCTGCCTGTCCCAAGCCCACATCAAAGTAACATGGGCAGAACCTGCCTGTCCCAAGCCCACATCAAAGTAACATGGGCAGAACCTGCCTGTCCCAAGCCCACATCATAGTAACATGGGCAGAACCCACATCATAGTAACATGGGCAGAACCTGCCTGTCCCAAGTCCACATCATAGTAACATGGGCAGAACCTGCCTGTCCAAAGCCCACATCATAGTAACATGGGCAGAACCTGCCTGTCCAAAGCCCACATCATAGTAACATGGGCAGAACCCACATCATGGTAACATGGGCAGAACCTGCCTGTCCCAAGCCCACATCATAGTAACATGGGCAGAACCCTGCCTGTCCCAAGCCCACATCAAAGTAACATGGGCAGAACCTGCCTGTCCCAAGTCCACATCAAAGTAACATGGGCAGAACTTGCCTGTCCCAAGCCCACATCATAGTAACATGGGCAGAACCTGCCTGTCCAAAGCCCACATCATAGTAACATGGGCAGAACCTGCCTGTCCAAAGCCCACATCATAGTAACATGGGCAGAACCTGCCTGTCCCAAGCCCACATCAAAGTAACATGGGCAGAACCTGCCTGTCCCAAGCCCACATCATAGTAACATGGGCAGAACCTGCCTGTCCCAAGCCCACATCAAAGTAACATGGGCAGAACCTGCCTGTCCCAAGCCCACATCAAAGTAACATGGGCAGAACCTGCCTGTCCCAAGCCCACATCATAGTAACATGGGCAGAACCTGCCTGTCCAAAGCCCACATCATAGTAACATGGGCAGAACCTGCCTGTCCAAAGCCCACATCATAGTAACATGGGCAGAACCTGCCTGTCCCAAGCCCACATCAAAGTAACATGGGCAGAACCTGCCTGTCCCAAGCCCACATCATAGTAACATGGGCAGAACCTGCCTGTCCCAAGCCCACATCAAAGTAACATGGGCAGAACCCTGCCTGTCCCAAGCCCACATCAAAGTAACATGGGCAGAACCCTGCCTGTCCCAAGCCCACATCAAAGTAACATGGGCAGAACCTGCCTGTCCCAAGCCCACATCATAGTAACATGGGCAGAACCTGCCTGTCCCAAGCCCACATCAAAGTAACATGGGCAGAACCTGCCTGTCCCAAGCCCACATCATAGTAACATGGGCAGAACCTGCCTGTCCCAAGCCCACATCATAGTAACATGGGCAGAACCTGCCTGTCCCAAGCCCACATCAAAGTAACATGGGCAGAACCTGCCTGTCCCAAGCCCACATCATAGTAACATGGGCAGAACCTGCCTGTCCCAAGCCCACATCATAGTAACATGGGCAGAACCTGCCTGTCCAAAGCCCACATCATAGTAACATGGGCAGAACCCACATCATAGTAACATGGGCAGAACCTGCCTGTCCCAAACCCACATCATAGTAACATGGGCAGAACCCACATCATAGTAACATGGGCAGAACCTGCCTGTCCCAAGTCCACATCATAGTAACATGGGCAGAACCTGCCTGTCCAAAGCCCACATCATAGTAACATGGGCAGAACCTGCCTATCCCAAGTCCACATCATAGTAACATGGGCAGAACCTGCCTGTCCAAAGCCCACATCATAGTAACATGGGCAGAAACCTGTCCAAAGCCCACATCATGTAACATCATATAGTAACATGGGCAGAACCTGCCTGTCCCAAGCCCACATCATAGTAACATGGGCAGAACCCTGCCTGTCCCAAGCCCACATCAAAGTAACATGGGCAGAACCTGCCTGTCCCAAGTCCACATCAAAGTAACATGGGCAGAACTTGCCTGTCCCAAGCCCACATCATAGTAACATGGGCAGAACCTGCCTGTCCAAAGCCCACATCATAGTAACATGGGCAGAACCTGCCTGTCCCAAGCCCACATCATAGTAACATGGGCAGAACCTGCCTGTCCCAAGCCCACATCAAAGTAACATGGGCAGAACCTGCCTGTCCCAAGCCCACATCATAGTAACATGGGCAGAACCTGCCTGTCCCAAGCCCACATCAAAGTAACATGGGCAGAACCTGCCTGTCCCAAACCCACATCATAGTAACATGGGCAGAACCTGCCTGTCCCAAGCCCACATCATAGTAACATGGGCAGAACCTGCCTGTCCCAAGCCCACATCATAGTAACATGGGCAGAACCTGCCTGTCCCAAACCCACATCATAGTAACATGGGCAGAACCCACATCATAGTAACATGGGCAGAACCTGCCTGTCCCAAGCCCACATCAAAGTTAATCTCTCTGAAATATGGTTGATTCAAGGGAAGTGTTTGTCATGTCTTTGGTCACATTCAAGTGGGTCAAACAAAAACATTGTAATGATTGGTTGACATTAGAGCCTCCTACCATGCAGGCAGCCTCCCACCATCCAGGCAGCCTCCCACCATGCAGGCAGCCTCCCACCATCCAGGCAGCCTCCCACCATCCAGGCAGCCTCCCACCATGCAGGCAGCCTCCCACCATCCAGGCAGCCTCCCACCATGCAGGCAGCCTCCCACCATCCAGGCAGCCTCCCACCACGCAGGCAGCCTCCCACCATCCAGGCAGCCTCCCACCATCCAGGCAGCCTCCCACCATCCAGGCAGCCTCCCACCACGCAGGCAGCCTCCCACCATCCAGGCAGCCTCCCACCATCCAGGCAGCCTCCCACCATCCAGGCAGCCTCCCACCATGCAGGCAGCCTCCCACCATCCAGGCAGCCTCCCACCATCCAGGCAGCCTCCCACCACGCAGGCAGCCTCCCACCATCCAGGCAGCCTCCCACCATCCAGGCAGCCTCCCACCATCCAGGCAGCCTCCCACCATCCAGGCAGCCTCCCACCATCCAGGCAGCCTCCCACCATCCAGGCAGCCTCCCACCATGCAGGCAGGCGATGGCTGCAGGATGAAGTTGGTGAAGAGCTACTGCAGAAACTTACTGCGGTTGACATGTAGGCGCAAGTGGGACCATGTTTATCCACATAACTTTGAAAGGCACTTGACAAAAACGAATCCGCATCGAACGCGCCCAATGGAGATCGCTTCGGGACTAATAACCCTGGTCTCAAATTGAGCCAAAATCACTGTCCTGAAAACTATTCACACCGAGAGCAGCCTGGTTCTCTTCAGTTTCGTGCCTACTGAACAGTACATGGACAAGAGAGAAGGGTCAACAGAGGGGAGTCAGGGGGACTGAGATCGGGGTCATGTTCATTATGGCACATCATAGCAAAACAGAATACGAAAAACAAACGTTTATTGGACAACTTCAGGCCGTTTTCGATCGGTTTTCTTCCATGTGATGCCAAATGAACACAACCCAGGAGTGTCAGTCAGGAGGTGTGAGATCTGTATTTGAGACCAGAAGATACAGCCTTTTTCGTCTGGTGGTGTTAAAGAATTAGTTTAACCACGTTTACCTTTCCTCAGGCTTGTTCAACATTACAGGCTGACTGATCTACACAGAACCTTGCATCATAAATATCTACTTCATTGTTCATTTGTAGAGAAGTCAGTCACATTAGGGTTTTGATCCTCGAGAACACGGCCCTCCTCCAATTCAGTCCCTCTGCTCTGGGCTCAGTTCCTCCTCTCTCCTCTCCCTTTTGTCTTTTTCCCTAAGTGCTACTTTGTTTATGGACTAGAAATTGCTTCCTTCCTTCCTCCGGCAGCTCGCCCCCCTGGGGCCGGTGTGTGTTGTATTTACCACGGGGATGACCTATAAACCCATATATGACGGAAGTAATAATGCTCCCGTCTCTCTCCTGTCCCATTCTACTTTGGACACCATTTTGAGATCTCTGGGTCCACCTCAAGTCATAAGTGGCTTCTTTTTAATAATATAGATGATGCCTCTCGCTCTCCTTTGGAGAATGATCAGAGTTATGTCTGATGTTTCCGTGGTCGGAGGAGATGGGAAGGTCACCCCCTCTGCTGTTAACCTTTCGGTCTGTTTTGTCCATCAGAAGATAGAGCCACACAACAAGAAATTACTTATAAATCCATGACTTTATTTAAATCAGCGCCGTTCGGCAGTTACACGATGAACAATAAGAAAATAAAAAGACAGAAACGTCAAATGAAAACATGAAAGATCCAGATAACAATCACTGCTCTTGGCACTGGATAGAACATTAATGAAAACAACATATTATATTAGGCTTGTGTTGGGGGGGGGTCTCCAGGGGGTCCAACATACATCATGCTGTGATGGTGAGAGCCGGACTAGTGAACTTAAATACCAGCTTTTTACTACGTCTCAGAGGACATGTTCCAGGCTGATTACGCTTCAGTGGCTGGATAGGTGTTTAACCTATCAGCTGACCACATCTCAGTCCAGTTAACCAGACAGATTAAGTCTGGTACCTGATTCAAAATGCATTCCAATGAAAAATCTCCATGGAAAATGTTTAGTCCAGGACAAATCTGTGTCTGGGAAACAGATACCACAGGATGTAGCAATCTGATACCCGACTGAAGTCCATGACGTGGTATATAACCATTGGTTGTTGTGTGGTGTGACTGTATAGTCAATCTGATACCCGACTGTGAAGTCCATGACGTGGTATATAACCATTGGTTGTTGTGTGGTGGACTGTATCTGGTATAGAACCATTGGTTGTTGGTGTGTGTATAGTCAATCTGTGACTGAAGTCCATGACGTGGTATATAACCATTGGTTGTTGTGTGGTGTGACTGTATAGTCAATCTGATACCCGACTGTGAAGTCCATGACGTGGTATATAACCATTGGTTGTTGTGTGGTGTGACTGTATAGTCAATCTGATACCCGACTGTGAAGTCCATGACGTGGTATATAACCATTGGTTGTTGTGTGCAGCTCGACTGGAACAGACCTAATAAGTACAACTTTCAGATTGAACCATGTTTTTATATATCATGACCCTCACACAACCCGACTCTTGAACCCCCGACCTTCGAACCCCACAACCGTCACTAAGGTCATAAGGGGGTCAGATAATCCCTGATAATCATCATCATCATCAATTCTTCATTAAAAACAAGGAGGAATTTTCATATGACATATGCACCGTTTTAAAATGGTCGTGCACCACAAAAAATACAATGATGTAAAAAATCAAATAAAAATGTAAGGTGATGAGGATCTGTACACATCCAACAGAAGAATCAAGACATCCCTCTCCCAAAAACAGAAATGAATAAATCATGATATACAAAACATCATAGAAAAACATGATCAGTTCTCCATGAATAATAGGTTTGTGTGTATACTGGACTGGCTAATGTCTGTTTGAGATGCATCCTGATTGGGACGTCCTAGAAAACGTATGGTAGGTTGCCTCTAAATAACCACAGATTTGGGATCAGTCAAACCTAACCGTACCCTGACCTTAAAGGACCTGTGCAGTCAAAAAAAAGTGATTTACTTGGTTTAAAAAAAAAATTATAATCCATTTCCATATTATGAGGATGGAATAATACTGTGAAAATGTTAAAATGACGATGATGCTCTTTTAGTGTAAGAGCTGTTTGAAAAGACTGCCTGAAACTTCAGCCTGTTTTGGTGTCCACAAGTTCATCTGACTCTGGGAAAGTAGAACAAAAATAATTGCCAAAATCTCACACTATCCCTTTAACCACTTGGGCAATGAGATACCATCTGACCCTGCATCAGCGAATAGGGACAGCTTTTAGCTACTCCTTTATGATACCATCTGACCCTGCATCAGCGATTAGGGACAGCTTCTAGCTACTCCTTTATGATACCATCTGACCCTGCATCAGCGATTAGGGACAGCTTCTAGCGACTCCTTTATGATACCATCTGACCCTGCATCAGCGATTAGGGACAGCTTCTAGCGACTCCTTTATGATACCATCTGACCCTGCATCAGCGATTAGGGACAGCTTCTAGCTACTCCTTTATGATACCATCTGACCCTGCATCAGCGATTAGGGACAGCTTCTAGCGACTCCTTTATGATACCATCTGACCCTGCATCAGCGATGAGGGACAGCTTCTAGCGACTCCTTTATGATACCATCTGACCCTGCATCAGCGATTAGGGACAGCTTCTAGCTACTCCTTTATGAAGAGGACAGGGAAGTTTGAAGTGATTGGTAAGGAGAGGTTTAACTGTTCTAGGGGTGGGTCTCAATAGTCTAACGTTGTTCTCCTCGTCTGCATTAAGGTTGGGGACCATTCAGTTTTCACTTTCTTAAAAAAAAAAAATCTAAACTGAAATTGACCTCAACCCTGATCTGCACTAGTCTGGAAAAAAAATAGCATAGTGTGGAAATAGACTCCTTGACTAACTTTCCACCATATTGCTTTCACCGTGTTGTGAAAATGTGAATTTCTTTCTTCAGGAGACTTGATATTCACCGTGAACTCTACTACCAAAATTCCTACCAACCCTGAGCTAAACTATACTAGACCATCAGACGACAGGAGGAGAGGAGGAGGGCTGGTGTCCTGAACTCTACTACCAACCCTGAGCTAAACTATACTAGACCATCAGACGACAGGAGGAGAGGAGGAGGGCTGGAGGAGTGGTGTCCTGAACTCTACTACCAACCCTGAGCTAAACTATACTAGACCATCAGACGACAGGAGGAGAGGAGGAGGGCGTCATCACTCCCTACGGTGATGCCGTGATTCTGTTGTTTAGAACAGGAAGAAGGATAAATAGATATCTAGTCTAACATGGGGGAGGAAACCGTGTGTCTGTGTGTTTTACACATACACCATTCTAGGTGCTTCTCTATGATGACCCTTCAGTGTTTGGGTGAATATATGGATATTTATATGTTTGATTGTGTGTGTGTGTATGTGTGTGTGTGTGGTCTTTAACATTGTGGAGGTCTTTATCTGACAGTGACTCCCAGTTTCTCCAGCACCCTGACACCTTTCTCCTGGTACTCCTCCCTGGTCAGCCAGAAGTTATCTTTGTCCTTCATGATGTCCGCCAGCACGGCCCCGCCCAGGAACACCATGTGCTTACGCCGCGGCGGGTCCTCGATGCGGATCTTAAATTTCTACAGAGGGAGACGGGGGGGCAATTCAGCATTATGTCCGAGGGGAGGAGTTTGGCACAGGATGGATGAATCTTGACCTCATCATATAATGCCTAGTAATTCAGGATGCAAGGTGATTTGTAGAGCAGCGATTATATGCTCTACTTCTGTTGTGTACTATGAGCTGACTACTTAAGAGATGCTTCTTCTGTCTCCACCTAGTGGGTTAACTACAACACTGCACCATGTTGAGGAAGTGGGCCCTGTCCCAATACTTTTCAACATACATCCTTCCTCCCACCCTTCAGGTCCATTAGGGACCGGTTGGACCTTTAGACAGTTCATCATTGCAAATGACAATTTGTTATTGACTTACATTTACGAATAGAGAGTTTTAAATAAAAACAAAAATATATTTTAAAAGAGTTGTTCTCACCGAGAGTTTGTCCACGTCGCCTTTCAGCACGCGTTCCAGGTAGAGCTGTTTGAGCTCCCTCTCTAGTCGAGACGGAAGACCTGGATACATGGTGGACCCACCTGACAACACTATGTGTTTATAGAACTCAGACCTGAGAGAGAGGTAAGAGGTGGGGGCAGAGAGAGAGAGGTGAGAGGGTGGGGGGAGGGGGAGAGAGGTGAGATTAAAACAGGTGACGATAAAAAAAGTAGTGTGTGTGTGTGTGTATTGTCGGTCTGTGTGTGTGTGTGTATTGTCGGTCTGTGTGTGTGTGTGTATTGTCGGTCTGTGTGTGTGTATTGTCGGTCTGTGTGTGTATTGTCGGTGTGTGTGTGTGTGTATTGTCGGGTCTGTGTGTGTATTGTCGGTCTGTGTGTGTGTATTGTCGGTCTGTGTGTGTGTATTGTCGGTCTGTGTGTGTGTATTGTCGGTCTGTGTGTGTGTATTGTCGGTCTGTGTGTGTGTATTGTCGGTCTGTGTGTGTGTATTGTCGGTCTGTGTGTGTGTATTGTCGGTCTGTGTGTGTTAGTTACCTGGTGTCGATGTGTGTGTATTGATAGTGTCTGAAGTGTGTGTGTATTGTCGTTGTGAGATGGGGTGTGAACAAAGCCTCTGTGTGTGTGTCCCCTCCCATTGTCGGTCTCTGGGAGCTGGTATTGGGTCTGTGGGAGGGAGTCGGAGGGTGGGAGGTATTGGGGTCTGGAGGGAGGGAGTATTGTCGGTCTGTGTGTGTATTGTGGTCTGTGTGTGTATTGTCGGGTGTGTGTGTATTGTTGTCTGTGTGTGTGGTGTCGGTCTGTGTGTGTGTATTATCGGTTGATGATGTGTGTGTGTATTGTCGGTCTGTGTGTGTGTAAAACGTCGGTCTGTGTGTGTGTATGTCGGTTGTGTGTGTCTTTGTAGTCGGTCTGTGTGTGTGGTAAAGGTCTGTTCAGCTCATTGTCGGGTCTGTGTGTGTGTGCCCAGTCGGTCTGTGTGTGTGATATTGTCGGTCTGTGTGTGTGTATTGTCGGTCCCACCTGTGTGTATTGTCGGTCTCACACACATTGTCACACACTCTGTGTGTGTAGACGGTCTGTGTGTGTTTATAATCAGGTCTGTGTGTGTGTAAGAAGGTCTCATGGAGGTATTGTCCTACACTCTGTGTGTGTATTGTCAGGTCTGTCCTGGTTCCGGTCTGTGTCCACCGACATTAACATATAGAGTCTCCAGTGTTCAGCCTCCTGTGGTGTGGTGTGTATATCGGTCTGTGTGTGTGTCATCAGCTGGTCTGTGTGTGTGTATTATCAGGTCTGTGTGTACTCATCAGCTATTGTGTGGTCTGTGTGTGTCAGAGTGGTGTGGGTATATTCTGTTACTGTATTGTCGGTCAGAGTGTGTGTGTGTATTGTCGGTCTGTGTGTGTGTATTGCTCGGTCTGTGTGTGTGTATTTCTGTTACTCATGTGCTATTGTCAGAGTCTGTGTGTGTGTATTCTCGGTCTGTGTGTGTGTATTGTCGGTCTGTGTGTGTGTATATTCTGTTACTCATCAGCTGTGTATTGTCGGTCTGTGTGTGTGTATTGTCGGTCTGTGTGTCATTACCTGCTCAGATGTCTGCTGCATGGATAGTGTTGAAGATCAGCTGCCAGAGTCCTCTACGTGATGAGATGGGGCTGGAACAAATTCTGGAGTTACTCCTCCTGATCACCCTGAGTCTGGGAGCTGGAGGGATATTCTGGGAGGGATCAGCTCAGAGGGAGGGAGGGAGGGATTCTGGGAGGGATCAGCTTGAAAGTCAGAGGGTGGTGTGTGTATGTTGTTCAGGTTTACGTGTGGTGAATGTGTAGTAGTGTCTTGTTGATGATCACGTGTGGTGGTGAGTGTGTGTGTGCATTTACTGTAAAACGTCTTAATCTGTATTTTATGAGTTGTGTGTGTCTTTGTAGCTTGTGTGCGTGCGTGCGTAAAGGCTCAATTCAGCTCAGGCCGTGGGAGGAAGTTGAGAGCTGCCCAGCCACCGCCACCCTGTGGCCACAAAGGATATGATGTCACGCCCCCAGACACACTACCCACCTTGTGTGGTCTACATTCTGTTACTCACACACTCTAAGACGTGTGTGTTTTATAATCAGTTCCCTTCTTGTGAAAGAAGTGCAATATCATGGAGGAATATTCCACCTACACTCTGGAAGCTGCTCAGCACTTCCTGGTTCCTCTGAAGCTCCACTGACATTAACATATAGAGACCAATCCAGTGTTCAGCCTCCTGTGGTGTGGTGGTATATTCTGTTACTCATCAGCTGCTCAGAGTGGTGTGGTGGTATATTCTGTTACTCATCAGCTGCTCAGAGTGGTGTGGTGGTATATTCTGTTACTCATCAGCTGCTCAGAGTGGTGTGGTGGTATATTCTGTTACTCATCAGCTGCTCAGAGTGGTGTGGTGGTATATTCTGTTACTCATCAGCTGCTCAGAGTGGTGTGGTGGTATATTCTGTTACTCATCAGCTGCTCAGAGTGGTGTGGTGGTATATTCTGTTACTCATCAGCTGCTCAGAGTGGTGTGGTGGTATATTCTGTTACTCATCAGCTACTCAGAGTGGTGTGGTGGTATATTCTGTTACTCATCAGCTGCTCAGAGTTGTGTGGTGTGGTGGTATATTCTGTTACTCATCAGCTGCTCAGAGTTGTGTGGTGTGGTGGTATATTCTGTTACTCATCAGCTGCTCAGAGTTGTGTGGTGTGGTGGTATATTCTGTTACTCATCAGCTGCTCAGAGTCGTGTGGTAGTATATTCTGTTACTCATCAGCTACTCAGAGTGGTGTGGTGGTATATTCTGTTACTCATCAGCTGCTCAGAGTTGTGTGGTGGTATATTCTGTTACTCATCAGCTGCTCAGAGTGTGTGGTGTGGTGGTATATTCTGTTACTCATCAGCTGCTCAGAGTCGTGTGGTAGTATATTCTGTTACTCATCAGCTACTCAGAGTGGTGTGGTGGTATATTCTGTTACTCATCAGCTGCTCAGAGTTGTGTGGTGTGGTGGTATATTCTGTTACTCATCAGCTGCTCAGAGTCGTGTGGTGTGGTGGTATATTCTGTTACTCATCAGCTGCTCAGAGTCGTGTGGTGGTATATTCTGTTACTCATCAGCTGCTCAGAGTCGTGTGGTGTGGTGGTATATTCTGTTACTCATCAGCTGCTCAGAGTCGTGTGGTGGTATATTCTGTTACTCATCAGCTACTCAGTCGTGTGGTGGTATATTCTGATACTCATCAGCTACTCAGAGTCGTGTGGTGGTATATTCTGATACTCATCAGCTACTCAGAGTCGTGTGGTGTGGTGGTATATTATGTTACTCAGCTGCTCAGTCGTGTGGTGTGGTGGTATATTCTGTTACTCATCAGCTACTCAGAGTCGTGTGGTGTGGTGGTATATTCTGTTACTCATCAGCTACTCAGAGTCGTGTGGTGTGGTGGTATATTCTGTTACTCATCAGCTACTCAGAGTGGTGTGGTGGTATATTCTCAGAGTCGTGTGGTGTGGTGGTATATTCTGTTACTCATCAGCTACTCAGAGTGGTGTGGTGGTATATTCTCAGAGTCGTGTGGTGTGGTGGTATATTCTGTTACTCATCAGCTGCTCAGGTGTGGTGGTATATTCTCAGAGTCGTGTGGTGTGGTGGTATATTCTCAGAGTCGTGTGGTGTGGTGGTATATTCTCAGAGTCGTGTGGTGTGGTGGTATATTCTCAGAGTCGTGTGGTGTGGTGGTATATTCTCAGAGTCGTGTGGTGTGGTGGTATATTCTCAGAGTCGTGTGGTGTGGTGGTATATTCTCAGAGTCGTGTGGTGTGGTGTGGTGGTATATTCTCAGAGTCGTGTGGTGTGGTGGTATATTCTCAGAGTCGTGTGGTGGTATATTCTCAGAGTCGTGTGGTGTGGTGGTATATTCTCAGTCGTGTGGTGTGGTGGTATATTCTCAGAGTCGTGTGGTGTGGTGGTATATTCTCAGAGTCGTGTGGTGTGGTGGTATATTATCAGAGTCGTGTGGTGTGGTGGTATATTCTCAGAGTCGTGTGGTGGTATATTATCAGAGTCGTGTGGTGTGGTGGTATATTCTCAGTCGTGTGGTGTGGTGGTATATTCTCAGAGTCGTGTGGTGTGGTGGTATATTCTGTGGGGATCATTGGGGGGTTCTATGCACCATAAATGTGTTATTTTAGACTGAAGCTCCAGACAACAACAAAACAGCTGCTAAACGCTATTGATACTGGCCTGTTATTTAGGGTCCAAAAATGTGGTCCAAAAGTTCTGAATTGGTCACTAGGGGTCTATTTACACTGACCGTGCAGGACTCAACCAGCACAGAGGTTAGTTACTCACCTGGTACGACTCACCTGGTACTACTGACCTGGTACGACTCACCTGGTAGAACAGTGGTACTGACCTGGTAGGACAGTGGTACTGACCCAGTAGGACAGTGGTACTGACCTGGTAGGACTGACCCGGTAGGACAGTGGTACTGACCCGGTAGGACTGACCCAGTAGGACAGTGGTACTGATCTGGTAGGACTGACCCAGTAGGACAGTGGTACTGACCTGGTAGGACTGACCCGGTAGGACAGTGGTACTGACCCAGTAGGACAGTGGTACTGACCCGGTAGGACTGACCCAGTAGGACAGTGGTACTGATCTGGTAGGACTGACCCAGTAGGACAGTGGTACTGACCTGGTAGGACTGACCCGGTAGCACAGTGGTACTGATCTGGTAGGACTGACCCGGTAGCACAGTGGTACTGATCTGGTAGGACTGACCTGGTAGCACAGTGGTACTGATCTGGTAGGACTGACCCGGTAGGACAGTGGTACTGACCTGGTAGGACTGACCCAGTAGGACAGTGGTACTGACCCGGTAGGACTGACCCGGTAGGACTGACCCAGTAGGACAGTGGTACTGACCCGGTAGGACTGACCCAGTAGGACAGTGGTACTGACCTGGTAGGACTGACCCGGTAGGACTGACCCAGTAGGACAGTGGTACTGACCTGGTAGGACTGACCCGGTAGGACTGACCCGGTAGGACAGTGGTACTGACCTGGTAGGACTGACCCAGTAGGACAGTGGTACTGACCCGGTAGGACTGACCTGGTAGCACAGTGGTACTGACCCGGTAGGACTGACCCAGTAGGACAGTGGTACTGATCTGGTAGGACTGACCCAGTAGGACAGTGGTACTGACCTGGTAGGACTGACCCGGTAGGACAGTGGTACTGACCCAGTAGGACAGTGGTACTGACCCGGTAGGACTGACCCAGTAGGACAGTGGTACTGATCTGGTAGGACTGACCCAGTAGGACAGTGGTACTGACCTGGTAGGACTGACCCGGTAGCACAGTGGTACTGACCTGGTAGAACTGACCGGTAGGACTGACCCGGTAGCACAGTGGTACTGATCTGGTAGGACTGACCCGGTAGCACAGTGGTACTGATCTGGTAGGACTGACCTGGTAGCACAGTGGTACTGATCTGGTAGGACTGACCCGGTAGGACAGTGGTACTGACCTGGTAGGACTGACCCAGTAGGACAGTGGTACTGACTGACCCGGTAGCACAGTGGGACTGACCCGGTAGGACAGGACTGACCCAGTAGGACAGTGGTACTGACCTGGTAGGACTGACCCAGTAGGACAGTGGTACTGACCTGGTAGGACTGACCAGTAGGACAGTGGTTAGGACTGACCCAGTAGGACAGTGGTACTGACCTGGTAGGACTGACCCGGTAGGACTGACCCGGTAGGACAGTGGTACTGACCTGGTAGGACTGACCCGGTAGGACTGACCCAGTAGGACAGTGGTACTGACCCGGTAGGACTGACCCAGTAGGACAGTGGTACTGACCTGGTAGGACTGACCCAGTAGGACAGTGGTACTGACCCGGTAGGACTGACCCAGTAGGACAGTGGTACTGACCTGGTAGGACAGTGGTACTGACCTGGTAGGACTGACCCAGTAGGACAGTGGTACTGACCTGGTAGGACTGACCCAGTAGGACTGACCCAGTAGGACAGTGGTACTGACCTGGTAGGACTGACCCAGTAGGACAGTGGTACTGACCTGGTAGGACTGACCCAGTAGGACTGACCCAGTAGGACAGTGGTACTGACCTGGTAGGACTGACCCAGTAGGACAGTGGTACTGACCTGGTAGGACTGACCCGGTAGGACTGACCCAGTAGGAACAGTGGTACTGACCTGGTAGGACTCGACCAGCACGGTGGTCTCCAGAGCCAGTTTCTGCTCCTGTTCGATGTTGTAACCCACGTAGCACAGCTTCTCCTTCATCATCCGCACCGTCTCAAAGTCCGCAGAGTGGTTGAACGCATAGCCCCTCAGCAACAACAGCTGGAGATCAGAGAGGTGTTTCCACCAAGCTTATTAGGGAAAGGGGGATACCGTGTCAGTTGTACAACTGAAATGTGTCTTCCACATTTAACCCAACCCCTCTGAACCAACCCCTCTGAACCAACCCCTCTGAACCAACCCCTCTGAACCAACCCTCTGAACCAACCCCTCTGAACCAACCCCTCTGAACCAACCCCTCTGAACCAACCCTCTGAACCAGTGGGTTAAACTGCCTTGCTCAGTGGCAGAATGACAGATTTTTACCGTTAGCTTGGGGATTCGATCCAGCAACCTTTCGGTTACTGGCCCAACGCTCTAACCACTAGGCTACCTGCTGGTTACTGGCCCAACGCTCTAACCACTAGGCTACCTGCTGGTTACTGGCCCAACGCTCTAACCACTAGGCTACCTGCTGGTTACTGGCCCAACGCTCTAACCACTAGGCTACCTGCTGGTTACTGGCCCAACGCTCTAACCACTAGGCTACCTGCTGGTTACTGGCCCAACGCTCTAACCACTAGGCTACCTGCTGGTTACTGGCCCAACACTCTAACCACTAGGCTACCTGCTGGTTACTGGCCCAACGCTCTAACCACTAGGCTACCTGCTGGTTACTGGTCCAACACTCTAACCACTAGGCTACCTGCTGGTTACTGGTCCAACACTCAAACCACTAGGCTACCTGCTGGTTACTGGTCCAACACTCTAACCACTAGGCTACCTGCTGGTTACTGGTCCAACACTCTAACCACTAGGCTACCTGCTGGTTACTGGTCCAACACTCTAACCACTAGGCTACCTGCTGGTTACTGGCCCAACACTCTAACCACTAGGCTACCTGCTGGTTACTGGCCCAACGCTCTAACCACTAGGCTACCTGCTGGTTACTGGCCCAACGCTCTAACCACTAGGCTACCTGCTGGTTACTGGTCCAACACTCAAACCACTAGGCTACCTGCTGGTTACTGGTCCAACACTCTAACCACTAGGCTACCTGCTGGTTACTGGTCCAACACTCTAACCACTAGGCTACCTGCTGGTTACTGGTCCAACACTCTAACCACTAGGCTACCTGCTGGTTACTGGTCCAACACTCTAACCACTAGGCTACCTGCTGGTTACTGGCCCAACACTCTAACCACTAGGCTACCTGCTGGTTACTAGTCCAACACTCTAACCACTAGGCTACCTGCTGGTTACTGGTCCAACACTCAAACCACTAGGCTACCTGCTGGTTACTGGTCCAACACTCAAACCACTAGGCTACCTGCTGGTTACTGGTCCAACACTCTAACCACTAGGCTACCTGCTGGTTACTGGTCCAACACTAACCACTAGGCTACCTGTTGGTTACTGGCCCAATGCTCTAACCACTAGGCTACCTGCTGGTTACTGGTCCAACGCTATAACCACTAGGCTACCTGCTGGTTACTGGTCCAACACTCTAACCACTAGGCTACCTGCTGGTTACTGGTCCAACGCTCTAACCACTAGGCTACCTGTTGGTTACTGGCCCAATGCTCTAACCACTAGGCTACCTGTTGGTTACTGGTCCAACGCTCTAACCACTAGGCTACCTGCTGGTTACTGGTCCAATGCTATAACCACTAGGCTACCTGCTGGTTACTGGCCCAATGCTCTAACCACTAGACTACCTGCTGGTTACTGGTCCAACACTATAACCACTAGGCTACCTGTTGGTTACTGGTCCAATGCTCTAACCACTAGGCTACCTGCTGGTTACTGGCCCAATGCTCTAACCACTAGGCTACCTGCTGGTTACTGGTCCAACACTCTAACCACTAGGCTACCTGCTGGTTACTGGTCCAACGCTCTAACCACTAGGCTACCTGTTGGTTACTGGTCCAATGCTCTAACCACTAGGCTACCTGTTGGTTACTGGTCCAATGC